>NC_092162.1:61997137-62002137 GCF_045791955.1 Oncorhynchus clarkii lewisi
TGGTCTATTTTGGGATATTTTTGAATATAATCTTGATTGCAATTTTGATATGAATACCTTTATTTTCTGAATTGACTTTGTTAAAACATAGCTTTCTATACAACCGCAGGAAATAGTTTTTTTATGGTCTGTTTAGTAATCAAAGATGTGCTAATGAGTCTATACATGGACGGTCACAACCAGTCAATGGAATATGCTCGTCCAAATGATAAATATCTATAGGCCCGGCTACAGAAAGTCGATGAAAGTGAACCATGTGTACATCCCTGCTTCCGGGAGGTGAAACACAAGTCCGGGTGGGATTGATCATTGTCTGGACGTTCCCGGGATGAGGCTATAGGGAGACGATAGGAGCAGACACAGAGCAGTCAATGATACGTTTGAACCGCTAACCTCGACCGCAAACAGGACACTGGTGTCTCCTCTCTTTTTTAAAGAGACATTTCCTGGGCTTGTGCTGGTATGTGTTGGGTCGTCAATATATGGCCATGCTTGACAGGACATCCCTGCCTGGACATGCCTGACAGGACATCGCTGCATGGCCATGCTTGACAGGACATCGCTGCATGGCCATGCTTGACAGGACATTGCTGCCTGGACATGCTTGACGGGACATCGCTGCCTGGCCATGCTTGACAGGACATCGCTGCCTGGCCATGCTAGACAGGACATCGCTGCCTGGCCATGCTTGACAGGACATTGCTGCCTGGCCATGCTAGACAGGACATCGCTGCCTGGCCATGCTTGACAGGACATCGCTGCCTGGCCATGCTTGACAGGACATCGCTGCCTGGCCATGCTAGACAGGACATCGCTGCCTGGCCATGCTAGACAGGACATCGCTGCATGGCCATGCTTGACAGGACATTGCTGCCTGGACATGCTTGACGGGACATCGCTGCCTGGCCATGCTTGACAGGACATTGCTGCCTGGCCATGCTAGACAGGACATCGCTGCCTGGCCATGCTAGACAGGACATCGCTGCCTGGCCATGCTAGACAGGACATCGCTGCCTGGCCATGCTAGACAGGACATCGCTGCCTGGCCATGCTAGACAGGACATCGCTGCCTGGCCATGCTAGACAGGACATCGCTGCCTGGCCATGCTAGACAGGACATCGCTGCATGGCCATGCTTGACAGGACATTGCTGCCTGGATATGCTTGACGGGACATCGCTGCCTGGCCATGCTTGACAGGACATCGCTGCCTGGCCATGCTAGACAGGACATCGCTGCCTGGCCATGCTAGACAGGACATCGCTGCCTGGCCATGCTTGACAGGACATCGCTGCCTGGCCATGCTTGACAGGACATCGCTGCCTGGCCATGCTAGACAGGACATCGCTGCCTGGCCATGCTAGACAGGACATCGCTGCCTGGCCATGCTTGACAGGACATTGCTGCCTGGCCATGCTAGACAGGACATCGCTGCCTGGCCATGCTAGACAGGACATCGCTGCCTGGCCATGCTAGACAGGACATCGCTGCCTGGCCATGCTAGACAGGACATCGCTGCCTGGCCATGCTAGACAGGACATCGCTGCCTGGCCATGCTAGACAGGACATCGCTGCATGGCCATG
The DNA here is from genome assembly GCF_045791955.1 of Oncorhynchus clarkii lewisi. Classification (NCBI taxonomy): domain Eukaryota; kingdom Metazoa; phylum Chordata; class Actinopteri; order Salmoniformes; family Salmonidae; genus Oncorhynchus; species Oncorhynchus clarkii. Next base: position 61,998,721 of record NC_092162.1, read on the forward strand.
CTTGACAGGACATTGCTGCCTGGATATGCTTGACGGGACATCGCTGCCTGGCCATGCTTGACAGGACATCGCTGCCTGGCCATGCTAGACAGGACATCGCTGCCTGGCCATGCTAGACAGGACATCGCTGCCTGGCCATGCTTGACAGGACATCGCTGCCTGGCCATGCTTGACAGGACATCGCTGCCTGGCCATGCTTGACAGGACATCGCTGCCTGGCCATGCTAGACAGGACATCGCTGCCTGGCCATGCTTGACAGGACATCGCTGCCTGTCCATGCTAGACAGGACATCGCTGCCTGGCCATGCTAGACAGGACATCGCTGCCTGGCCATGCTTGACAGGACATCGCTGCCTGGATATGCTAGACAGGACATAGCTGCCTGGCATACATTCATGATTTGCGTAAATGTAATATACTAACTATTACTCTTGTTAAAAATATTAAATGGAATTACATTTGGTGAAGATCACGATATGACTTGTTTAAGACCCGAAACGCAAAGTTTAGGACTTGAGACTTGACTTGATACTTAACGGTCTTGACTTGAGACTTGACTCGGACTTGCCTGTCTTGACTTGGGACTTGACTTGGGACTTGAGTGCTAAGACTTGAGACTTACTTGTGACTTGTAAAACAATGACTTGGTCCCACCTCTGGTATCACCACAACAGACCAAAACATGTCCCTCACTGTATAAGACACCAGAGTGATATTTAGTCATTTTGAATTCCAACAAACCTTAGGAGTGTAATTTATCAGATGTATGAAACTGTAGGAGCACAGTGGCTGTTTATAGAGTGTATTGTGTATCATATCTGTGTTTCATCCTGTGCTGGCCTGTTGCAGCCTCTCACATGTGAGGAAAATAATTGGATGAGTCCATTAGTAAATAAAGTGCAGGGGAGAGAGGGAGGAGTATGGATGGAGAGGGATGGAGGGAGGAAGGAGAGGAGAATGGAGGTGGTGGGAGAGACAGGTCACTCATCTTTACAATCAACAAAGCAGAGAGAGACAGAGAGACGCAGACTGAAGAGTACACTCTTGCTGGTCTGATATCTCTCTCTCTCTCTTTCTTTCTCCTTCCATCTCTTTTTCTCCCTCCCTCCATCTCTCTCTCGCTCTCTCTGTCTCTGTCTCTCTCACTCTCTATTTCTTTGTTGTCTGCTCTCTTTAGTTCTTTCCCTCATTCTCTCTTCTCTCTTTCTCCCTCTTTCTCTCAGCCTGTTTTTTACGGGCTTATCCCTTTTTAGATTTCCTCGTTTGGAGTCGCCACAACGCACCCCGCTGCCAACATCTGTAAGTGGTTAAGAGGCAAGAGACAGTATGGAAAAACATAGAACAGAAAAAACAGCAGAACAGCACTGTACCAAGGTCAGATTACAGACACATGTTCATCCCAGCTACATAATAATATCTGAACCGCGATCAGATTCAGACGCTGTCTGCAGAGAGGGATAACAGATAACAACAGTACTAGGGCAAGATACAACACAGACAGCTGCTAGGGGTATATCCAGGTAGATAAATAACAACTGTACCTGGGTCAGATACAAACACAAACAGCTCATAGGGGTCCAATTAGCTTTTACATTCTCATTGCAGAATCAGAAGTCGAAACCCTTGTCCATGAACGTCAAATTCCAAAGGTTAAATATAGGCATTAATAACGAATGGTTAAGCTAAGGGTTGAGGTATGGGATAAGGTTAAAACGAGTGCCTAGCACTGAGATTGAACATGCACCCCTCAGTACCGGAGTTCCTGCCTAAGCCCATCTACATCCACAATGTCCTAGCAAAACCAAAGTCTACTTGATGGTGATAGTGCTCATCGTTGCCACTTGTGGCCAGTTTTGACGTCCTCTCCTGATGTCCTGCTTACTTGGATGGATGTCTAATTTCACATTGGAACTTGAGCGATCCCTCTGAGGGATCTGTCCAGAGAGAAAAATAACTGAACCAGGATCAGTTATAAACACAGATAAAAACACAGAGAGCTGAAAGAAAGGTCTGCCTAGTCAACTAATAGAAACTATATCTTATCTAATATATCTAAAAACACAACAGTGGGCCTTGCAAGCCATTGCACAATACTCTGTGCTCTGTGTGTTGTAACACAGTTTCACATTAACAGGGCAGCTGAGCAGTAAGAGAGCTTTGGGCCTCCTCAGCTGAGCTTATTGGGGATTGACCCCAATCGCCCGTAGATTGTGTGTGTGTGTGTGTGTGTGTGTGTGTGTGTGCATGTACCTGTGTGAATGTCCTTTGCATACATATGACTTGGGTAATTGTGTGCACACGTGTAGGTGTGTGGTTTAGGCAGATTTAAACAGATGATGTTATTGAGATTAGAGGTAGTAGATACACCCATTGCAGGTAATGAGAAAGAGAGAGAGAGAGAGAGAGAGAGAGAGGGAGATATATAATTGTATATACACTCAAGGTAGCTAATGAGGAGGGAGGCTAGAACATGTGTGTATGTGTGTGTGTGTGTGTGTGTGTGTGTGTGTGTGTGTGTGTGTGTGTGTGTGTGTGTGTGTGTGTATTTGTGTGTGTGTGTGTATGTGTATGTGTGTGTTTCTGTGTGTGTACGTGCGTGTGTGTGATTTGCGGCAGGAACATGTGTGTGCAATTTGCGGCATAAGCACATAACATTTAATTGACACAATGTCTCTATGTCTTCTGATTGGAGGAGAGATGTCCTCTACAGGTTTCTGAGGGCAAAGAGACAGATGTGGGAGGGAGGGAGAGAGAGAAAGAGGGAGGGAGGGAGAGAGAGAGAGAGAGAGAGAGAGAGAGAGAGAGAGAGAGAGAGAGAGAGAGAGAGAGAGAGAGAGAGAGAGAGAGAGAGAGAGAGAGGGAGGGAGGGAGGGAGGGAGGGAGGGAGGGAGGGAGGGAGGGAGGGAGGGAGGGAGGGAGGGAGAAATATGGAGTGGTATAGGGGATGAAGAGTAATTTGTGGGTCTACCTTGTCTATCAGACCTTGGCTGTGAGGGACTTCACACCGACATAGGAGAGGGGTGGAATGAATAGAGTCGTGGGTAAGGATGGATGAACTGCACCTAATAATGTTACCTACACCATGCTAGGTGGTGTAGGTGCCCTTGGTGATTCTGGTGGTGTAGGTGCCCTTGGTGATTCTAGGTAGTGTAGGTGCCCTTGGTGATGCTAGGTGGTGGAGGTGCCCTTGGTGATGATAGGTGGTCAAAGGTGGAGGTGTAGAGTGAGGTAATCCGCTCTGCCATCCACACCCCTGCACCACCTCTCCAGGGGTGGGGTTCCAGGAATTCTCAGTCTTAGAACTGTCTGCCAGAAGCCAGCAGGGTTCTAGGTACCTGGTACAGGGTCAGCACTTTACCCTGTGTAAAAATACCATCACTACACACAGCTCCAGCCCTAACAGGGAGGAACCTGCC
>NC_092162.1:62004637-62012137 GCF_045791955.1 Oncorhynchus clarkii lewisi
GGACACACCTACTCATTCAAGGATTTTCCTTTATTTTTACTATTTTATACATTGTGGAATAATAGTGAAGACATCAAACCTTGAAATAACACATATGAAATCATGGAGTAACACAACATTTTTAAACAAATCAAAATATGTTTAATATTTTAGATTCTAGCTATCCTAGCTATCCTTTGCCTTGATGGCAGCTTTGCACACTCTTGGCATTCTCTCAACCAGCTTCATGAGGTAGCCACCGGGAATGCATTTCAATTAACAGGTGTGCCTTGTTAAAAGATAATTTGTGTAATTTATTTTCATCTTAACGCGTTTGAGCCAATCAGTTGTGTTGTGACAAGGTAGGGGTGGTATACAGAAGATAGACCTATTTGGTAAAAGACCAAGTCCATATTATGACAAGAACAGCTCAAATAAGCAAAGAGAAACGACAGTCCATCGTTACTTTAAGACATGAAGGTAAGTCAATATGGAAAATGTTAAGAACTTTGAAAGATTATTCAAGTGCAAAAACCATCAATCGCTATGATGAAACTATATCTCATGAGGATCGCCACAGGAAAGGAAGACCCAGTTACCTCTGATGCAGAGGACAAGTTCATTTGAGTTACCAGCCTCAGATTGCAGCCCAAATAAATGCTTCACAGAGTTCACGTTTTTAATGTATTAATTAATTTCACCTTCATTAAACCAGGTTGGCAAGTTGAGAACAAGTTCTCATTTACAATTGCGACCTGGCCAAGATAAAGCAAAGCGGTTCGACACATACAACGACACAGAGTTACACATGGAGTAAAACAAACATACAGTCAATAATACAATAGAAAAATAAGAAGAAGAGGGGGATGACTGCAGCTGCTTTCCAATCTTTGGGAATCTCAGATGACACGAAAGAGAGGTTGAACAGGCTAGTAATAGGGGTTGCAACAATTTCGGCAGATAATTTTAGAAAGTAAGGGTCCAGATTGTCTAGCCCTGCTGATTTGCAGGGCTCCAGATTTTGCAGCTCTTTCAGAACATCAGCTGACTGGATTTGGGAGAAGGAGAGATGGGGAAGGCTTGGGCGAGTTGCTGTGGGGGGTGCAGTGCTGTTGACCGGGGTAGGGGTAGGGGTAGGTGGAAAGCATGGCCAGCCGTAGAAAAATTCTTATTGAAATTCTCAATTATAGTGGATTTATCGGTGGTGACAGTGTTTCCTATCCTCAGTGCAGTGGGAAGCTGGGAGGAGGTGTTCTTATTCTCCATGGACTTTACAGTCTCCCATAACTTTTTTGAGTTTGTGTTGCAGGAAGCAAATTTCTGCTTGAAAAAGCTAGCCTTGGCTTTTCTAACTGCCTGTGTATATTGGTTTCTAGCTTCCCTGAAAAGTTGCATATCACGGGGGCTGTTCGATGCTAATGCAGAACGCCATAGGATGTTTTTGTGTTGGTTAGGGGCAGTCATGTCTGGAGAGAACCAAGGGCTATATCGGTTCCTGGTTCTAAATTTCTTGAATGGGGCATGCTTATTTAAGATGGTGAGGAAGGCATTTAAAAAAAATAACCAGGCATCCTCTACTGACGGGGTGAGATCAATATCCTTCCAGGATACCCCGGCCAGGTCGATTAGAAAGGCTTGCTCGCTGAAGTGTTTCAGGGAGCGTTTGACAGTGATGAGTGGAAGTCGATTGACAGCTGACCCATTACGGATGCAGGCAATGAGGCAGTGATTGCTGAGATCTTGGTTGAAAACAGCAGAGGTGTATTTAGAGGGCAATTTGGTTAGGATGATATCTATGAGAGTGCCCGTGTTTACGGCTTTGGGGTGATACCAGGTACGTTCATTGATAATTTGTGTGAGATTGAGGGCATCAAACTTAGATTGTAGGATGGCTGAGGTGTTAACTTCTCTAGAATAGGGGACAGCATTTGGAATTTTGGATGAAAAGCATGCCCAAATTCAACTGTCTGCTAATCATACCCAGAAGATAAGATATGTATATTATTAGATTTGGGTAAAAAAACACTCTGAAGTTTCTAAAACTGTTTGAATCATGTCTGTGAGTATAAGAGAACATATGTAGCAGGCGAAACCCAGAGGACAAACCATTCAGATTTTTTGTTGTTAAGGTCACTCTCTTTTCAATGGGTTTTCATTGGGAATCCAGATTTCTAAGTGACTTGCTTGCAGTTCCTACCGCTTCCACTGGATGTAACCAGTCTTTAGAATGATTTATTATTATTATGAGGTTATTCCTTTGTGTAATGAAGAAGTATGGCCATCTTGAACGAGGGTCACTTCATGTGTACTGTTTGATAGAGGCGCGTGACCAGAAAGCTAGCGTCAGTTTGTTTTCTTCCTGTATTGAACACGTCTTCAATTTTATTGATTATTTACTTTACAAAATACATAAAGTTGCATTACAAAAGTAGTTTGAAATGTTTGGACAATGCTTACAGGTAACTTTTGAGATATTTTGTAGTCACGTTGCACAAGTTGGAACTGGTGTTTTCCTGGATCAAACGCGCCAAATAAATGGACATTTTGGATATATATGGACGGAATTAATTGAACAAAAGGACCATTTGTGATGTTTATGGGACATGTTTTGTGTCGCGCCTGCTGGGTTGAAAAATGCTTCTCTCTCTTTGTTTACTATTGTGCTATCCTCAGATAATAGCATAGTTTGCTTTCGCCGAAAAGCCTTTTTGAAATCTGACATGTTGGCTGGATTCACAACAAGTGTAGCTTTAATTTGATATCTTACATGTGTGATTTCATGAAAGTTGGATTTTTATAGGAATTTATTTGAATTTGGCGCTCTGCATTTTCTCTGGCTTTTGGCCAAGTGGGACGCTACCATCCCACATATCCCAGAGAGGTTAACTTCTTCGAGATAGGGGGCGCTCTTTTAATTTTTGGGTAAAAAACGTTCCCGTTTTAGACAAGATATTTTGTCACGAAAAGATGCTCGACTATGCATGTAATTGACAGCTTTGGAAAGAAAAAACTCTGACGTTTCCAAAACTGCAAAGATATTATCTGTGAGTGCCACAGAACTGATGCTACAGGCGAAACCAAGATGAAACTTCAAACAGGAAGTGAGCAACATTTTTGAGGCTCTGTTTTCCATTGTCTCCTTATATGGCTGTGAAAGCGCAAGGAATGAGCCTACACTTTCTGTCGTTTCCCCAAGGTGTTTGCAGCATTGTGACGTATTTGTAGGCATATCATTGGAAGATTGACCATAAGAGACTACATTTACCATTTACCATTTACCTGGTGTCCTGCGTCGAAATTGGTGCGTAATCTCCAGCTGCAAGTATTCTTCCATGTGATTCAGAGGAGAAACCAGACTTCCACGAACGATATATCATCGAAGAGATATGTGAAAAACACTTTGAGGATATTATGATATTATGGAGTTAATTTGGAAAAAAGTTCGGCGTTTTGATGACTGAATTTTCGGGTTTTTTTGGTAGCCAAACGTGATGAACAAAACGGAGCGATTTTTCCTACACAAATAATATTTTTGGAAAAAATGAACATTTGCTATCTAACTGAGAGTCTCCTCATTGAAAACATCTGAAGTTCTTCAAAGGTAAATTATTTTATTTGAATGCTTTTCTTGTTTTTGTGAAAATGTTGCATGCTGAATGCTAGGCTTAATGCTATGCTAGGCTATCAATACTCTTACACAAATGCTTGTTTAGCTATGGTTCAAAAGCATATTTTGAAAATCTGAGATGACAGTGTTGTTAACAAAAGGCTAAGCTTGAGAGCAAATATATTTATTTCATTTCATTTGCGATTTTCTTGAATAGTTAACGTTGCGTTATGCTAATGAGCTTGCGGAGATAATTACACTCCTGGATACAGGTTTTTTTTCGTAGCCAAACGTGATGAACAAAACGGAGCGATTTGTCCTACACAAATAATCTTTTTGGAAAAAATGAACATTTGCTATCTAACTGAGAGTCTCCTCATTGAAAACATCTGAAGTTCTTCAAAGGTAAATTATTTTATTTGAATGCTTTTCTTGTTTTTGTGAAAATGTTGCATGCTGAATGCTAGGCTTAATGCTATGCTAGGCTATCAATACTCTTACACAAATGCTTGTTTAGCTATGGTTCAAAAGCATATTTTGAAAATCTGAGATGACAGTGTTGTTAACAAAAGGCTAAGCTTGAGAGCAAATATATTTATTTAATTTCATTTGCGATTTTCATGAATAGTTAACGTTGCGTTATGGTAATGAGCTTGAGGCTATAAATAGGATCCCGGATACGGGATTGCTCGTCGCAACAGGTTAAGCATGTTCCAGTTTAGGTCGCCTAGCAGCACGAGCTCTGAAGATAAATGGGGGGCAATCAGTTCACATATGGTGTCAAGAACGCAGCTGGGGGCAGAGGGTGGTCTGTAGCAGGCGGCAACGGTGAGAAACTTGTTTTTAGAGAGGTGGATTTTTAAAAGTAGAAGTTTAAATTGTTTGGGTACAGACCTGGATAGTAGGACAGAACTATGCAGGCTATCTTTGCAGTAGATTGCAACACCGCCCCCTTTGGCCATTCTATCTTGTCTGAAAATTTCGTAGTTGGGATGGAGATTTCAGAATTTTCTGTGGTCTTCCTAAGCCAGGATTCAGACACATCTAGAACATCCGGGTTGGCAGAGTGTGCTAAAGCAGGGAATAAAACAAACTAAGGGAGGAGGCTTCTAATGTTAACATGCATGAAACCATGACTATTACGGTTACAGAAGTCATCAAAAGAGTGCCTGGGGAATAGGAGTGGAGCTAGGCACTGCAGGGCCTGGATTCACCTCTACATCGCCAGAGGAACAGAGGAGTAGTAGGATAAGAGTACGGCTAAAAGCTATGAGAATTGGTCATCTAGAACGTCCGGAACAGAGAGTAAAAGGAGGTTTCTGGGGGCGATAAAATAGCTTCAAGGTATAATGTCCAGACAAAGGTATGGTAGGATGTGAATACAGTGGAGGTAAACCTAGGTATTGAGTGATGATGAGAGAGATATTGTCTCTAGAAACATCATTGAAACCAGGTGATGTCATTGCATGTGTGGGTGGTGGAACTGAAAGGTTGGATAAGGTATAATGAGCAGGGCTAGAGGCTCTACAGTGAAATAAGCCAATAAACACTAACCAGAACAGCAATGGACAAGGCATATTGACATTAAGGAGAGGCATGTTTAGTCGAGTGATCATAAGGGTCCAGTGAGTAGTGAGGTTGGTTGGGGTAATGACGTTTCAGACAGCTAGCCGGGCCATCGGTAGTAAGCTAGCATAAGATGGAGGTCTGTTTTTAGCCACCTCGTGCGTTTCCGTCGGTAGATTAGTGGGGTTCCGTGTGGTAGAGGGGATAAATCCAATTGGCAAAATAGATATAGTTATAGTGACCCAAGAAAAATTGTCCGATAGACCTATTCAGATAGCAGCCGATAAGACAGCTAACAATTAGCGGGCCGCAGATGGGCGTTCAGGTAACGTCGCAATGGAGGGGCCAGTTGGATAACTCCCTCGGGCAGATAACGGCGGTAGTCCAGTCGTGAAGGCCCGGTGGGGGTCTGCATCGGCAGTAAAACGGATCCGGATAGGTGATTGTAGCCCATGAGTGGCTGATGGAACTCTTCAGCTGGCTAGCTCCGGAATCCATTTGGGGCGGCAGGGTATCCTAGTGGTTAGAACATTGGACTAGCAGCCGAAATGTTGCAAGTTCAAATCCCCGAGCTGACAAGGTACAAATCTGTCGTTCTGCCCCTGAACAGGCAGTTAACCCACTAGGCCGTCATTGAAAATAAGAATTTGTTCTTAACTGACTTGCCTAGTTAAATAAAGGTCAAAAAAGTAATAATAATTGATGTTTGCTCCGTGATTGATGTAAGCCAATAGTCACACGGATAGCAGCTAGCTGGAAGATCCAGGTGTAAATGTCCAGAGCTTGCGGTTGAAATCCAGTGATATGGAGAGAAAAATTAGCCCGGTATGTTCTGGTCTGAGTCGCATTGTACAAAACTGGCGATTACTTTTCGAGCTAAAGGATAGCCACACTGACCACAAAACCGTGGTTAGCTGAATACTACGTTAGCCAATAAACTGGCTAGCTTCTATTGTGGATTTCATATTTGAGGTAAATAATACTTTTTTTTTTTAAATTGGTGAGGCGGGTTGCAGGAGAATGTTTTGAAGTTGAGTTTTTGGAAAAGAAAATATATAAAAGATATGTGAAGAAAGATGTAAATATATTTATACACGGAACACGACAAGATGAGGACAAAGGACGTCGGACTGCTATGCTATCTTGGTATGAGAAGCAAGTAACAGACACATCTCGACATCAACTGTTCAGAGGAGACTGCGTGAATCAGGCCTTCATGGTCGTCGAATTGCAAAGAAACCACTACTAAAGGACACCAATGAGAAGAAGAGACTTGCTTGGACCAAAAAACACGAACAAAGGACATTGGACCTGTGGAAATATGTCCTTTGGTCTGGTGAGTCAAAATTTGAGATTTTTGGTTCCAACCGCCGTGTCTTTGTGAGACACAGAGTAGGTGAAGGGATGATCTCCCCAAGTGTGGTTCCCACCGTGAAGCACGAGGAGGAGGTGTGATGGTGTGAGGGTGCTTTGCTGGTGATACTGTCTGTGATTTATTTAGAATTCAAGGTACACTTAACCAGCATGGCTACCACAGGATTCTGCAGCAAAACGCCATCCAATCTGGTTTGGGCTTAGTGGGACTATCATTTGTTTTTCAACAGGACAATGACCCCAAACTCATCTCCAGGCTGTGTAAGGGCTACTTGACCAAAAAGGAGAGTGATGGAGTGCTGCATCAGATGACCTGGCCTCCACAATTACGCAACCTCAACCCAATTCAGATGGTTTGGGATGAGTTGGACTGCGGAGTGAAGGAAAAGCAGCCAACAAGTGCCCAGGATATGTGGGACCTCCTCAAAAAGCGTTCCTCATGAAGTTGGTTTAGAGAATGCCAAGAGTGTCATCAATGCAAAGGGTGGAGACTTTAAAGAATCTAAAATCTAAAATCTATTTTGAGTGGTTGAACACTACATGATTCTATGTGTATTTCATAGTTTTTACAATGTAGAAAATATTAAAAATAAAGAAAAACCCTTGAATGAGTAGGTGTGTCCAAACTTTTCACTCATACTGTATATACACACAACCACATGACAATATTCACACTCAAATTCCTCTTTGGTATGTTATGGATGCCTGAGAATGAAGTAAAGCCATCTTGTCCCTCCTTGGTGTCCTTGATATATTGAGGTGTACTTGGGAGTGTAAAGGGAGGAGGACAGTTGGAGTGTCGGGGGATCTTTGGGTAGGTGGGGGGGCCTGCGGGGGCAAACTTTTTCTCATCCCTTGCCACACACGCACACACACACACACACACACACACACACACACACACACACACACACACACACACACACACACACACACACACACACACACACACACACACACACACACACATCCCC
>NC_092162.1:62017137-62054637 GCF_045791955.1 Oncorhynchus clarkii lewisi
ACAATGTAACTGCTAGTTGAAACAATCCCCAACAAGAGCTCATAATTCCCCTTCGAAGTTCGACGTATTGTGGATTCATTTTTTTGACACATTAATTCCACGTGGTTACAGGGTTAATTCCACGTGGTTACAGGGTTAATTCCACGTGGTTACAGGGTTAATTCCATGTAATTACAGGGTTAATTCCACGTGGTTACAGGGTTAATTCCATGTAATTACAGGGTTAATTCCACGTGGTTACAGGGTTAATTCCATGTAATTACAGGGTTAATTCCACGTGGTTACAGGGTTAATTCCACGTAATTACAGGGTTAATTCCACGTGGTTACAGGGTTAATTCCATGTAATTACAGGGTTAATTCCATGTAATTACAGGGTTAATTCCACGTGGTTACAGGGTTAATTCCACGTGGTTACAGGGTTAATTCCACGTGGTTACATGATTAAACAGGAACAACTCAAAGGTTGATAGTTTAAGGTTAACAATTTAGGTATTCATTCTGAGTGGTTAAGGTTAGGGCTATGGTTTAGGGTAGGCAGAAAACAAAATGATTAAAAACAACTCGCTATTACCATCAGGTATCATCAGTATTCTTAGTATTCTCGTGGCTTGAGTGCCAAGGAAGCATATGTTCTCAGGACCTATTCAAATGTCAAAAATGTTAGTTTTTTTCTAGTGATCAGGTTGTCCCAACACTTAACAGCAAAAACAATAACAACACACTTCAGTGTACAGTTTCAGTTGCAATGAAAAGATGTGGAAGGGAACAGATCGAGTGTTGTTGGAGGCTTGGGAATATTATGGAATGACCATGTGGTGGGTTTCACAGGAGGTTCTGGAAGGGGGGGGGGGGGGGGGGGGGGGGTGTTAGTACAGGCTACTCCTGGGGAGCTGACATCCCATACCATTTACACTGTAATATATCTGTGTGTGTGTGTCCTTATCTTCTCAGGTCCATGGCAGCAGGAGCATCAGAGGAAACACAGCCTTTCCTTCCTGTGCCTTTCACACTGTCACACCACCATACACTCTTATATATAGGGGTCACACACACACACACACACACACACACACACACACACACACACACACACACACACACACACACACAGACAAACACACACACACACACGCACACACGTACTCTCTCTCACAAACAATTGTGCAAGGTATAGGCAGTCAACAATGACACAGATTCCTTCACACACTTCTTTCCTGTGTGGAGGAACTTAGGGACAGAGGGACATTAGTGAGGTTGAAAGGCCATTGAGGGGTCTTTCCCTCTGGGTGGGAGTAGGCCCATTGGAAGGACATATATCTCCCCCCCCCTTCCCCCATGGGTACGCAAACTTGCAAATAGAAAGACAGACCCGCACCCACACACACGAGCATGTCCACACACACAACACACACACACACACACACACACACACACACACACACACACACACACACACACACACACACACACACACACACACACACACACACACACACACACACACACACACACACTAGCATGTCCACATGCACAACACACGCACACCATACCATACACAAAGCTTTCAGATGGGCACGGTGCCAGACCATCACTTAATTTCAATGTTTAATCTCAGGCCTTACTTTGACGTCTCAGCACAAAACCAGCTAAAGTGATCTCTCTCTCTCTCTCTCTCTCAATTCAACTCAAAGGGCTTTATTGGCATGGGAAACACATGTTAACATTGTCAAAGCAAGTGAAATGTATAAAAAACAAAAGTCAAATAAACAATAAAAAATTAACAGTAAACATTACACTCACAAAATGTCCAAAGGAATAAAGACATTTTAAATGTGATATTATGTCTATATACAGTGTTGTAATGAAGTGCAAATAAACATAAATATGGGTAGTATTTACAATGGTGTTTGTTCTTCACTGTTAAAAAATCTAAATTCTTTCTGCTGTGATGGCACACTGTGGATTTTCACCCAGTAGATATGGGAGTTTATCAAAATTAGATTTGTTTTCAAATTCTTTGTGGGTCTGTGTAATCTGAGGGAAATATGTGTCTCTAATATTGTCATACATTTGGCAGGAGGTTAGGAATAGCTGCTCAGTTTCAACCTCACTTTGTGGGCAGAGTGCACATAGCCTGTCTTCTCTTGAGAGCTAGGTCTGCCTACTGCAGGTTTTCTCAATAGCAAGGCTATGTTCACTGAGTCTGTACATAGTCAAAGCTTTCCTTGATTTTGGGTCAGTCACGGTGGTCAGGTATTCTGCCACTGTGTACTTTATGTTTTGGGCCAAATATTATTCTCAGTTTTCTCCGTTTTTTTGTTAATTCTTTCCAATGTGTCAAGTCATTATCTTTTTGTTTTCTCCTGATTTGGTTGGGTCTAATCATGTTGCTGTCCTGGGTCTATGTGGGGTCTGTTTGTGTTTGTGAACAGAGCCCCAGGACCAGCTTGCTTAGGAGACCTCACAACCATGAAGGGCAATGGGTTCTATAACTGATTCAAATATTTTTAGCCAGATCCTAATTGCTATGTCAAATTGTATGTTCCTTTTGATGGCATAGAATGCCCTTCTTGCCTTGTCTCTAAGATTGTTCACACCTTTGTGGAAGTTGCCTGTGGCGCTGATGTTTAGGACAAACAGTTTTCTGTTGGCCAGCATCAGTCGCCTCTTCACTGTTGACGTTGAGCTTGGTATTTTGCAGGTCCTATTTAATGAAACTGCCAGTTGAGGACATGTGAGGTGTCTGTTTCTCAAACTAGACACTATATTGTACTTGTCCTCTTGCTCTTTTGTGCACTGGGGCCTCCCAATTGTCTTTCTATTCTGGTTACAGCCAGTTTGCACTGTTCTGTGAAGGGAGTAGTACATGGCATTGTACGAGATCTTCAGTTTCTTGGAAATTTCTCACATGGAACAGCCTTCATTGCTCAGAACAAGAATAGACTGACGAGTTTCAGAAGAAAGTGCTTTGTCTCTGGCCATTTTGAGCCTCCAGATACTCAACCAGTCTAAAGAAGGCCATTTTTATTGTTTCTTTAATCAGAACAACAGTTTTCAGCTGTTCTAACATAATTGCAAAAGGGTTTTCTTATGATAAATTAGCCTTTTAAAATGATAAACTTTGATTAGCTAACACAATGTGCCATTGGAACACAGGAGTGATGGTTGTTGATAATGGTCCTCTGTACGCCTATTTAGATATACCATCAAAAATCAGCCATTTTCAGCTACAATAGTAATTTACAACATTAACAATGTCTACACTGTATTTCTGATCAATTTAATGTTATTTTAATAGACAGAAAATTTGCTTTTCTTTCAAAAACAAGGACATTTCTAAGTGACCTCTAACTTTTGAACTGTAGTGTTTATGTTGAAGAGGGTGGGGCTCAAGCTGCATTCCTGTCTCACCCCAAGGCCCTGTGGAAAGAAATGTGTGTGTTTTTTGCCAATTTTAATAGCAAACTTGTTGTGTGATTACATGGATTGCCTAATATCGTATGTTTTTCACCCAACACTTCTTACCATCAATTTGTAAAGCAGACAATAATGCCATATTGAGTCAAATGCTTTTCTGAAATCAACGAAGCATGAGAAGACTTTGCCTTTGTTTTGGTTTCTTTATTCGTCACTTAGGGTGGTAAAAACCAATTTGACATTTGCTCAGTACATTGTTTTCACTGAGGAAATGTGTGGGTCTACTGTTAATGATAATGCAGAGGATTATCCCAAGGTTGCTGTTGATGCATATCCCACAGTAGTTATTGGGATCAAATTCGTCTCCCCTTTTGAGGATTGGGGTGATCAGTCCTTGGTTCCAAATATTGGGGAAGATGCCAGAGCTAAGGATGATGTTAAAGAGTAAAATCTGCATATTTTATCAACACCACAACACCACAGTATACCATCAACACCACAGTATACCATCAACACCACAGTATACCATCAACACCACAGTATACCATCAACACCACAGTATACCATCAACACCACAGTATACCATCAACACCACAGTATACCATCAACACCACAGTATACCATCAACACCACAGTATACCATCAACACCACAGTATACCATCAACACCACAGGCCTTTTTGGGTTGGAGGGTTTGTATTTTGTCCTTTTGTTCATTCAATGTAATTGGAGAATCCAGAGGGTTCTGGTAGTCTTTAATAGTTTCTAAGATTTGTATTTGATCATGTATATGTTTTTGCTGTCTGTTCTTTGTCATAGAGCCAAAAAGATTGGAGAATGGGTTTATCCATACATCTCCGTTTTGGGTAGATAACTCTTTGTGTTGTTGTTAGCTTAGTTTGTTCCAATTTTCTCAGAAGTTGTTAGATTCTGTGGATTATTCAATTACATTGAGCTGATTCCTGACGTGCTGTTCCTTCTTTTTCCAGGGGTGTATTTCCCAGAGTGTTGTTTTGGTTTGGTTTAGGCTCGGACGATTACACTAGGTCTGAGCAGAGCCTGTTGAGCATCTGATACATACCTCTTAGGTCGCAGGATGGGGATTGGGTGGGTGTATTAGTGGGGGTTGGGCCTGTTGCTCTGTTCATGGCCTGGGCATGTGTGCGGCTGTCATGTTGAGGTCCATGCTGCGGGGGGGTCTCTATAGGTTGTGGCTGGGGTTTGTTTGGGGAGGGGGTCGACTGGTTGGTATGTGGATTTGGCAGGTGGTTCTGTGGCCTGGGTGTAGGTCCTCTTGGTGTAGGTCCTCTTTGTGCAGGTCCTGGTTTGAGGCACAGTCCTGGAATATGTTTGCATTCACCTGCTGTATGGTGGCAGGGTGAAAGTATTTTTGTGGTAGCAGGGTTGAGATAACCACTTGTGTGTTGGGGAAAGTGGAAGAAGCTTTTTCAATCACTCCCTTGAGTGCTGTGGCTTCCCTTTCCTGCTGGGCTCTCAGGTCGTTTGGAATGTGAATAATACAGTACTGAAAGAGACACATAGAGAGCATCCTTGGTTACTTAGAGAAATAGTGAACATACTTGGTTACTTAGAGAAATAGTGAACATCCTTGGTTACTTAGAGAAATAGTGAACATCCTTGGTTACTTAGAGAAATAGTGGACATCCTTGGTTGCTTAGAGAAATAGTGAACATCCTTGGTTACTTCCTGTTTCCCGTGGACTGAGCTGCATTTCCTGTTCAGACTCACCTGGCTTCCCAGACATCTTTAGTGGATTCACACACAATCTGTCATTAACCACGGTGTGAGTCTTTCCTCCTGCAGTCAATGTGTCAACACTGATTGTCTGGAAGAGGGGAAATATGTAAGGAGAAGGGGAGGGGAGAGGAGAGGAGAGGAGAGGAGAGGAGAGGAGAGGAGAGGAGAGGAGAGGAGAGGAAGAGGAGAGGAGAGTGAAGGGGGAGAAAGGTGGGGAAACCGAATGGGAGGAGAAAAGGGATAGGAGAGAGTAAAGTTTAGGAAGGAAGAGGGATAAGGAAAGTAGTAGGTGTGAGGAAATGGTTTGGAGGGAAGTAGGAGACAAGTTGAGAAGAGAGGAGAGGGGAGGGGAGGAGATGTGATATAAATGGAGGTATGGGGAGAAGAGGAGGTTCCATTCTGTGGTATTACTGGAAGAGGCCCTGTCAACATTGTTTTTTTCCTTATACCCAGAATTCAGAGGGAACAAATACACATGAACAGAGAGGTTAAAGATTAGAGGCCACTAGGGCAACGCAGTCCATCATTGTGTGTGTGTGTGTGTGTGTGTGTGTGTGTGTGTGTGTGTGTGTGTGTGTGTGTGTGTGTGTGTGTGTGTGTGTGTGTGTGTGTGTGTGTGTGTGTGTGTGTGTGTGTGTGTGTGTGTGTGTGAGAGTGTAAGTGTGAGTGTGAGTGTGAGTGTGAGTGTGAGTGTGAGTGTGAGTGTAAGTGTGTCTGTGTCTGTGTCTGTGTCTGTGTCTGTGTCTGTGTGTCTGTGTCTGTGTCTGTGTCTGTGTCTGTGTCTGTGTCTGTGTCTGTGTCTGTGTGTGTGACCGTACTGTAGTGAATGCATTACAGAATTGCTGACTCCATCTCTGGGAATGTTTTCAGATGGGGAAAGTCCCTTTGGATAGTAAGATGGGACAGGCCAGGGCAGAGCGAGGGCTAGATAGGTAGAAAGGAGAGAGAGGTTGAGAGGTGGAGAGAGACGCACAGGAGAGAGAGAAGAGAAAGATGAGAGAGAGCTAGACGCAGAGGAGAGAGGAGAGAGAAGAGAGAGAGGAGAGAGAGAAGAGAGAGAGAGAAAGAGAGGAGTGAGAGACAGCAGAGAGAGGAGAGAGAAGAGAGAAGAGAGAGCGGAGAGAGAGGAGAGAGAGCTAGACACAGGAGAGAGAGGAGAGAGAGAAGAGAGGGAGAGAAAGAGAGGAGAGAGGAGAGAGAGGACTGAGAGACACAGGAGAGAGAGGAGAGAGGAGAGAGAGGAAAGAGAGGAGAGAGAGACAGGAGAGAGAGACACAGGAGATAGAGGAGAGAGAGGAGAGAGTGAGGAGAGAGAGAGAGCTAGAGACAATAGAGACACATAGGAGAGAGAGGAGAGAGACATAGGAGAGAGAGGTAGAGAGAGACACACAGGAGAGAGAGGAGAGAGGGCAAGGGGCCATTTTTGAATTCCATGTAGAACCCTCTGTGATGTTCTAGATAACACATTTTTTTTGCTTAGAGTGTAGCCTCACAGCCGGCAGCATGTTTTGAAGCTAGACACATCTGGATGGCTGGATAGATGTTTACCCCTCTCTTCCTCCTCCCCTCATTTTTCCCCTTTTCTCTTTCTGTTGTTATAGTATATCTCCTTTTTTCTCTCTATCCTTCTTCCTTTTTCTCTGCTGCTCTAAATGTCTTTCTACCATTTTCTCTTTATATGTCTCCCTCTCCTCCCACACTTTCCCTCCATTTTCACCACTTCCTGTTAAAAAAGGAAGAAAAAAACTCTGAAAAAGAGCCCCCTCCTCTCTCTCTCTCTCTCTCTTTGGTTCAGCGGGCTAATTAAACACACACAGGGCTGGCTGGCTGCAGCTGGCCATACACTGGAGCAGAGGGACATGAGGCAGTGGGGAGAGAGGGAGGGGGAAAGAGAAAGAGAAAGAGAAAGAGAGAGAGAATACGAGAGAAAGCGAGAGATATGAAGTTAGGGTTAGGTTTAGTGTTACAGTTAGGGTTATGGATGGAACCGAGGTGTGTATACGAAGCTAGGGTTAGGGTTGGGGGAGGGCAAAAAATAGACATTGTGGGGCTAGTGACGGTGGGGTGGAGGTGTGGCGATGGACCTTGTGGCTGCAGCTGTGGGAGGAGAGCAAAGTTCAGTGAAATTGTGATGAATTAGAAAGGAGGAACTGGGTTAGGGTCCGCTGTGTGAAGGAATGTGTAAATGAAAGATATACAGCACAGTCAATTGAGAGAAAGGGTGTGTTTGTGATGGGAGAGTGTACAGTATGTTTGAGAGATAAAGTGTGTATGTTTTTGTATATGTGCGTTTGTGTATGTGTGTGTCAATATCTTCATATAGTCCCACACATCAATGTTTACACAAGAAAATACCTCAACAGGACTTTGGAAAGCTTGCCAAGGTGTCTCTCTCCTCCTCTCCCTCACTCCCTGGGTCTAATATTAGAGCAAACACAAACCTGGATTTTTTTAGAGATTGAGATTGAGAGAGAGAGAGAGATAGATAGATAGATAGAGAGAGAGAGAGAGAGAGAGAGAGAGAGAGAGCGAGAGAGAGAGAGAGGTTGAGAGAGAGAGAGAGAGTGAGAGAGAGAGATAGAGAGAGGGAGACAGAGAGGTTGAGAGAGATAGTGATGAAGAATGCAAAAACCTAAGAAAGAAATTGAGGAACCTACTAGAGTGAAATGGAGTGTGGTGATAGAGTGAGAGAATGGGAGACAGATATAAGCTTGGTTTAAATCTGAGCTAAGGTAATGACCCTGTCTACTCTTCTGTAATGACACCTCCACGCACACTCCAACACACAGGCCTATGCTTCGTCATCTCAGCACCACACAAGTGTTATTACCACATCGCTGTCTGATGTCATCCAGGCTTACCAGCAGCGTAAACACTATCTTCTATAATATATTATGATAACGTTTACATGACATTTACATGAGATGCAATATACATGCTAATATAATCATGAACAGACAGCGAAAATAGTCTGAAATGATCCCCTATAAAACCGAAAAAGACATTGGATAATCCACAAACACGTAGACAAATTTAAAGTGAGGTGTGTCTGTTGTGTGTCCCTCTGCCCCCTGGTCATTGACTGGGTTAGCACAGTGTCTTTTCTTGTTCACCGTCTAGACCAGCTGACTCCAGTGTGTGTGTGTGTGTGTGTGTGTGTGTGTGTGTGTGTGTGTGTGTGTGTGTGTGTGTGTGTGTGTGTGTGTGTGTGTGTGTGTGTGTGTGTGTGTGTGTGTGTGTGTGTGTGTGTCCGTGTCCGTGCCTGTGTATTTAAAACTCATGGGATACCTTGGAAAACCTTAGCGTACTTAACCCATTTGATGATTTCAGCATATGCACGGAGTCGTGTATTCCAAGAACACTGCTATGTAGTTTGGAAACCGCAACGTTATGTTTTAGTATTTTACGATTTCCAATCTCTGCTTCTGTTTTACATCACTTTGCATGCTCCATATTTAATATAAAATCTGTGGAATATATTATAATAATCATGATTTACAGTGCCTTCAGAAAGTATTCACACCCCTTGACATTTTTCACATTGTGTTGTGTTACAGAGATGTTGTGTCACTGGCCTACACACAATACCCCATAATGTCAAAGTGGAATTATGTTTTTAGAATTTTTTACAAATTCATTAAAAACGAAAAGTTAAAATGTCTTTAGCCAAGAAGTTTTTAAGCTAAATAAGTACAAAAGTAAAAATTTGCTTAACAAGTCACATAATAGCCTCCCGGGTGGCGCAGTGGTTAAGGGCGCTGTTCTGCAGCGCCAGCTGTGCCACCAGAGACCCTGGATTCGAGCCCAGGCTCTGTCGCAACCGGCCATGACCGGGAGGTCCATGGGGCGACGCACAATTGGCCTAGTGTCGTCCGGGTTAGGGAGGGCTTGGCCGGTAGGGATATCCTTGTCTCATCGCGCACCAGCGACTCCTGTGGCGGGCCGGGCGCAGTGCACGCTAACCAAGGTTGCCAGTGCACAGTGTTTCCTCCGACACATTGGTGCGGCTGGCTTCCGGGTTGGATGCACGCTGTGTTAAGAAGCAGTGCGGCTTGATTGGGTTGTGTATCGGAGGACGCATGACTTTCAACCTTCGTCTCTCCCGAGCCCGTACGGGAGTTGTAGCGATGAGACAAGATAGTAGCGACTATCGGATACCAATTGGATACCTCGAAATTGGGGAGAAAAAGAGGTAAAATAAAAAAACAAGTCACATAATAAATTGGACCAACTCTGTGTGCAATAATAGTGTTTAACATGATTTATGAAGGACTACCTCATCTCTGTACCCCACACATACAATTATCTGTAAGGTCCCTCATCTCTGTACCCCACACATACAATTATCTGTAAGGTCCTTCAGTCAAGCAGTGAATTTCAAACACAGATTCAACCACAAAGTCAAGGGAGGTTTTCTAATGCCTCGCATAGAAGGGCACCTATTGGTAGATGGGTAAATAAAAAATCAGACATTGAATATCCCTTTGACCATGGGAAAGATATGAATTACTCTTTGGATGGTGTATCATTGCAAACTCAGTTGCCAGAGAGGAAGGAGAGGAAGGAAACCGCTCATAGATTTCACCATGAGGCCAATGGTGACTTTATAACAGTTACAGAGTTTAATGGCTGTGACAGGAGAAAGCTGAGGATGGATCATCAACATTGTTGTTACACCACAATACTAAGCTAAATGAAAGCTTGAAAAGAAGGAAGCCTGTACATTAGAAAAATATTCCAAAACATACATCCTGTTTGTAATAAGGCACTGAAATAAAACTGCAGAAAATGTGGCAAAGAAAATAACTTTATGTCCTGAATACAGAGGATTATACTTGGGGCAAATCCAACAGAACACATCACTGAGTACTACTCTACATATTTTCAAGCATGGTGGTGGCTGCATCATGTTATGGGTATGCTTGTCATCGGTGATGACTAGGGAGTTTTTTGGAAAAAATTAATGGAGTAGAGCAAAGCGCAGGCAAAAACCTAGAGGAAAACCTGGTTCAGTCTGCTTTCCACCAGACACTGGGAGACAAATGCACCTTTCAGTAGGACAATAACCTAAAACACAAGTTCAAATATACACTGGAGTTGCTTAATAATATGACAGTTTTGACTTAAATCAGCTTGAAAATCTATGGAATGACTTGAAAATGTCTGTCTAGCAATGATCAACAAACAATTTGACATAGCTTGAAGAATTTTGTAAAGAATAATGTGCAAAATGTGGAATATGTCAAGGTATAGATGATATATTTTCTAAATAAGTCAAGGTATAGTTGATATATTTTCTAAATAAGTCAAGGTACAGTTGATATATTTTCTAAAGAAGTCAAGGTACAGTTGATATATTTTCTAAATAAGTCAAGGTATAGTTGATATATTTTCTAAATAAGTCAAGGTATAGTTGATATATTTTCTAAATAAGTCAAGGTATAGTTGATATATTTTCTAAATAAGTCAAGGTACAGTTGATATATTTTCTAAATAAGTCAAGGTATAGTTGATATATTTTCTAAATAAGTCAAGGTATAGTTGATATATTTTCTAAAGAAGTCAAGGTATAGTTGATATATTTTCTATTCTCAGTTTTGAAGACGTGTACATGTAATAGGGGTGGATGGGGTGGTCTTTCTCTCTTTCTCACTTTCTCTCTTTTTCTCTTTCTTTCTTCTCTCTTTCTCTCTCCCACTCTCAGGCTCTTCAGCTCTTTCTCTCTTTCTCTCTTTCTCTCTTTCTCTCTTTCTTTCTTCTCTCTTTCTCTCTCCCACTCTCAGGCTCTTCAGCTCTTTCTCTCTTTCTCTCTTTCTCTCTTTCTCTCTTTCTTTCTTCTCTCTTTCTCTCTCCCACTCTCAGGCTCTTCAGATCTTTCTCTCTTTCTCTCTTTCTCTCTTTCTTTCTTCTCTCTTTCTCTCTCCCACTCTCAGGCTCTTCAGCTCTTTCTCTATCCCTCTCTCTCTCACTTTCTCTCTTTCTTTCTCTCTTTCTCTCTCCCACTCTCAGGCTCTATCTCCCGTTCTCTCTTTCTCTCTCCCACTCTCAGGCTCTATCTCCCTTTCTCTCTCTCCTTATTTCTCACTTTCACTCTCCCACTCTCTCTCTCACACTCCCATAGGAGAGCCTCTCCTATCCTCTGATTATTTGAGCTGGGTGATATGAACCTGGATGTCTGTCAATATTTTGTGTGCTAGTGAGCAGGCCACACACTATTCTGATCCTCCCCTAAAAGCCTCAAAAACACACACACACACACACACACACACACACACACACACACACACACACACACACACACACACACACACACACACACACACACACACACACACACACACACACACACACACACACACACACACACACACACACACACTGGAGTCAAAAGAGAAGTATACAGATATAGAGAGAGAAAGAGAGAATGTGGGAGAGCGACACAGGGGTGAGTGTTTGTGTGCGAGACATGTAATTGTAGTCTAATGAAAGATAAACATTGCAGTCTAGGGGAGTGTGTCTGGGTTCAACTGGGATAGGCTCTAATACTCTGAGGCTCCTAGGCTCTTAATTATGACTGAGGGGGTCAGCTATACCTCACCATAGTCACTAACACGCACACCCACGCAAGCACGCAAGCACATATGCATGCACAAACATGTGCAAAAACACACACACACACCGCCCCATTGTAGGAAAATCACCCATCTAGTGGAGGTCCCATTCCTATGTCCCCACATTGTTGCACTTCTGTTCAGACGTTCAACCGAAGCTGTTCCATCTCACCACACCAACCAGCCAGGTGCCCCAATCCTCCCTGAAGCCTGCTACCCATCCAGCCATTAAGCCACAACATGCCTGGGGTTTAGGGCCACAGTTAAGAGTGTTTTGATGGGTGTACACATATTTATACATGTATCTCTTCTGGCTGTTTACCTGACAGTGTACATGTGTCTATAACGGTTGTGGGTGTATGCCTTTATGTGTGTGTGTGTGCGTGTGTGTGTGTGTAGCTTTGAGGTCGGGTTAGGTTAGGTTTCACTAGCCCTCTCACACAGCCACACAGTCTGCCTTCTTAACCTCAGTGTCTGATTGACTGGGGCCTTGCAGTGAGGTCTCAATCAACGAAAGCATTACAAGCAATTATGGTTGGAGCATATGAGTGTGTGTGTGTGTGTGTGTGTGTGTGTGTGTGTGTGTGTGTGTGTGTGTGCGTGCGTGCGTGTGTGTGTGCGTGTGTGTGCGTGCGTGTGTGTGTGTGTGTGTGTGTGTGTGTGTGTGTGTGTGTGTGTGTGTGTGTGTGTGTGTGTGTGTGTGTGTTTGCGTGTGTGTGTTTGCGTGTGTGTGTGTGCGTGTGTGTGTGTGTGTGTTTGTGTGTGTTTGCGTGTGTGTGTTTGCGTGTGTGTGTGTGTGCGTGTGTGTGCATACGTGTGTGTGTGTGCGTGCTTCTGAGAGAGAAGAGGGCATGAGAAAAGTAGGAAAGAGAAAAGAGGGTCAACTGCACCTGTTACTCTCTTTCTCCACACTTTTCCTTTTCACTCTCTATTCCTCCTCCACTTTTTTTCCTGTTGACAGGTGAGCCCTTTGAACTCTGACGCCAACCATCAGATGGGCTTCTCTGGGTGGCCAGTGGCCTTACCCTGATCTTGGGGTCAATGGCAGTTGTCTCAATCAGAGAGATCCCAGGCCCTGGGAACCAGAAAGGCCTGGTCACCTGGGTCATTAGGCAACCTGATCTCATAGTTTCAAATCAGAATTGGAAAATGTTTGACCTGTTAATTCCACATGGTTACATAGTTAAACCAGAAACAACTCAAAGGGTTAAGTTTCGGTAATAATTATGTGGTTAAGGTCAGGGCTACAGTTTGGGGAAGACTTAAAACTAAAACAATTTATAACAATGTGCTGTTTCCATTAAGTATCATCAAGTACTCTCCCTGCTTCCTAGATAATTGTGAACTTCTGTGGTGCAGTGGTCTAAGCTGTGCACTCTGGAGTTCTGTGTAATTGTTTTTTTGGTGAGTGCCAACGAAGGCTTATACTGAGGTCCTCAAGACCTTTTCAAACGTCCAAAATCGATGGCTCTTTCATGTGACCATCCTGCATTAGGAGTGGAGAGGAGAGGAGTGAGGTGGTGGAGACAAGAGGAAAGGAGTGGAGAGGAGAGGAGTGGGGTGGTGGAGACAAGAGGAGAGGAGTGGAGAGGAGAGGAGTGGGGTGGTGGAGACAAGAGGAAAGGAGTGGAGAGGAGAGGAGTGGGGTGGTGGAGACAAGAGGAAAGGAGTGGAGAGGAGAGGAGAGGAGTGGAGAGGAGAGGAGTGGGATGGTGGAGACAAGAGGAGAGGAGTGGAGAGGAGAGGAGTGGGGTGGTGGAGACAAGAGGAGAGGAGTGGAGAGGAGAGGAGTGGGGTGGTGGAGACAAGAGGAGAGGAGTGGAGAGGAGTGGGGTGGTGGAAACAAGAGGAAAGGAGTGGAGAGGAGAGGAGTGGGGTGGTGGAGACAAGAGGACAGGAGTGGAGAGGAGAGGAATGGGGTGGTGGAGACAAGAGGAAAGGAGTGGAGAGGAGAGGAGAGGAGTGGAGAGGAGAGGAGTGGGATGGTGGAGAAGAGAGGAGAGGAGTGGAGAGGAGAGGAGTGGGGTGGTGGAGACAAGAGGAGAGGAGTGGAGAGGAGAGGAGTGGGGTGGTGGAGACAAGAGGAGAGGAGTGGAGAGGAGTGGGGTGGTGGAAACAAGAGGAAAGGAGTGGAGAGGAGAGGAGTGGGGTGGTGGAGACAAGAGGAGAGGAGTGGAGAGGAGAGGAGTGGGGTGGTGGAGACAAGAGGAAAGGAGTGGAGAGGAGAGGAGTGGGGTGGTGGAGACAAGAGGAAAGGAGTGGAGAGGAGAGGAGAGGAGTGGAGAGGAGAGGAGTGGGATGGTGGAGACAAGAGGAGAGGAGTGGAGAGGAGTGGGGTGGTGGAGACAAGAGGAGAGGAGTGGAGAGGAGAGGAATGGGGTGGTGGAGACAAGAGGAAAGGAGTGGAGAGGAGAGGAGTGGGGTGGTGGAGACAAGAGGAGAGGAGTGGAGAGGAGTGGGGTGGTGGAAACAAGAGGAAAGGAGTGGAGAGGAGAGGAGTGGGGTGGTGGAGACAAGAGGACAGGAGTGGAGAGGAGAGGAATGGGGTGGTGGAGACAAGAGGAAAGGAGTGGAGAGGAGAGGAGAGGAGTGGAGAGGAGAGGAGTGGGATGGTGGAGAAGAGAGGAGAGGAGTGGAGAGGAGAGGAGTGGGGTGGTGGAGACAAGAGGAGAGGAGTGGAGAGGAGAGGAGTGGGGTGGTGGAGACAAGAGGAGAGGAGTGGAGAGGAGTGGGGTGGTGGAAACAAGAGGAAAGGAGTGGAGAGGAGAGGAGTGGGGTGGTGGAGACAAGAGGAGAGGAGTGGAGAGGAGAGGAGTGGGGTGTTGGAGACAAGAGGAAAGGAGTGGAGAGGAGAGGAGTGGGGTGGTGGAGACAAGAGGAAAGGAGTGGAGAGGAGAGGAGAGGAGTGGAGAGGAGAGGAGTGGGATGGTGGAGACAAGAGGAGAGGAGTGGAGAGGAGTGGGGTGGTGGAGACAAGAGGAGAGGAGTGGAGAGGAGAGGAATGGGGTGGTGGAGACAAGAGGAAAGGAGTGGAGAGGAGAGGAGTGGGGTGGTGGAGACAAGAGGAGAGGAGTGGAGAGGAGAGGAGTGGGGTGGTGGAGACAAGAGGAAGGAGTGGAGAGGAGAGGAGTGGGGTGGTGGAGACAAGAGGAAAGGAGTGGAGAGGAGAGGAGAGGAGTGGAGAGGAGAGGAGTGGGATGGTGGAGACAAGAGGAGAGGAGTGGAGAGGAGAGGAGTGGGGTGGTGGAGACAAGAGGAGAGGAGTGGAGAGGAGAGGAGTGGGGTGGTGGAGACAAGAGGAGAGGAGTGGAGAGGAGTGGGGTGGTGGAAACAAGAGGAAAGGAGTGGAGAGGAGAGGAGTGGGGTGGTGGAGACAAGAGGACAGGAGTGGAGAGGAGAGGAATGGGGTGGTGGAGACAAGAGGAAAGGAGTGGAGAGGAGAGGATTGGGGTGGTGGAGACAAGAGGAGAGGAGTGGAGAGGAGAGGAGTGTGGTGGTGGAGACAAGAGGAAAGGAGTGGAGAGGAGAGGAGTGGGATGGTGGAGACAAGAGAAGATGAGTGGAGAGGAGAGGAGTGGGGTGGTGGAGACAATAGGAGAGGAGTGGAGAGGAGAGGAGAGGAGTTGAGAGGAGAGGAGTGGGATGGTGGAGACAAGAGGAGAGGAGTGGAGAGGAGAGGAGTGGGGTGGTGGAGACAAGAGGAGAGGAGTGGAGAGGAGAGGAGTGGGGTGGTGGAGACAAGAGGAGAGGAGTGGAGAGGAGTGGGGTGGTGGAAACAAGAGGAAAGGAGTGGAGAGGAGAGGAGTGGGGTGGTGGAGACAAGAGGACAGGAGTGGAGAGGAGAGGAATGGGGTGGTGGAGACAAGAGGAAAGGAGTGGAGAGGAGAGGAGTGGGGTGGTGGAGACAAGAGGAGAGGAGTGGAGAGGAGAGGAGTGGGGTGGTGGAGACAAGAGGAAAGGAGTGGAGAGGAGAGGAGTGGGGTGGTGGAGACAATAGGAAAGGAGTGGAGAGGAGAGGAGAGGAGTGGAGAGGAGAGGAGTGGGATGGTGGAGACAAGAGGAGAGGAGTGGAGAGGAGAGGAGTGGGGTGGTGGAGACAAGAGGAGAGGAGTGGAGAGGAGTCGGGTGGTGGAAACAAGAGGAAAGGAGTGGAGAGGAGAGGAGTGGGGTGGTGGAGACAAGAGGACAGGAGTGGAGAGGAGAGGAATGGGGTGGTGGAGACAAGAGGAAAGGAGTGGAGAGGAGAGGAGTGGGGTGGTGGAGACAAGAGGAGAGGAGTGGAGAGGAGAGGAGTGTGGTGGTGGAGACAAGAGGAAAGGAGTGGAGAGGAGAGGAGTGGGACGGTGGAGACAAGAGAAGATGAGTGGAGAGGAGAGGAGTGGGGTGGTGGAGACAACAGGAGAGGAGTGGAGAGGAGAGGAGAGGAGTGGAGAGGAGAGGAGTGGGATGGTGGAGACAAGAGGAGAGGAGTGGAGAGGAGAGGAATGGGGTGGTGGAGACAAGAGGAAAGGAGTGGAGAGGAGAGGAGTGGGGTTGTGGAGACAAGAGGATAGGAGTGGAGAGGAGAGGAGTGGGGTGGTGGAGACAAGAGGAAAGGAGTGGAGAGGAGAGGAGTGGGGTGGTGGAGACAAGAGGAAAGAAGTGGAGAGGAGAGGAGAGGAGTGGAGAGGAGAGGAGTGGGATGGTGGAGACAAGAGGAGAGGAGTGGAGAGGAGAGGAGTGGGGTGGTGGAGACAAGAGGAGAGGAGTGGAGAGGAGAGGAGTGGGGTGGTGGAGACAAGAGGAGAGGAGTGGAGAGGAGTGGGGTGGTGGAAACAAGAGGAAAGGAGTGGAGAGGAGAGGAGTGGGGTGGTGGAGACAAGAGGACAGGAGTGGAGAGGGGAGGAATGGGGTGGTGGAGACAAGAGGAAAGGAGTGGAGAGGAGAGGAGTGGGGTGGTGGAGACAAGAGGAGAGGAGTGGAGAGGAGAGGAGTGTGGTGGAGGAGACAAGAGGAAAGGAGTGGAGAGGAGAGGAGTGGGATGGTGGAGACAAGAGGAGATGAGTGGAGAGGAGAGGAGTGGGGTGGTGGAGACAACAGGAGAGGAGTGGAGAGGAGAAGAGAGGAGTGGAGAGGAGAGGAGTGGGATGGTGGAGACAAGAGGAGAGGAGTGGAGAGGAGAGGAATGGGGTGGTGGAGACAAGAGGAAAGGAGTGGAGAGGAGAGGAGTGGGGTTGTGGAGACAAGAGGAGAGGAGTGGAGAGGAGAGGAGTGGGGTGGTGGAGACAAGAGGAAAGGAGTGGAGAGGAGAGGAGTGGGGTGGTGGAGACAAGAGGAAAGAAGTGGAGAGGAGAGGAGAGGAGTGGAGAGGAGAGGAGTGGGATGGTGGAGACAAGAGGAGAGGAGTGGAGAGGAGAGGAGTGGGGTGGTGGAGACAAGAGGAGAGGAGTGGAGAGGAGAGGAGTGGGGTGGTGGAGACAAGAGGAGAGGAGTGGAGAGGAGTGGAGTGTGGTGGTGGAGACAAGAGGAAAGGAGTGGAGAGGAGAGGAGTGGGATGGTGGAGACAAGAGGAGATGAGTGGAGAGGAGAGGAATGGGGTGGTGGAGACAACAGGAGAGGAGTGGAGAGGAGAAGAGAGGAGTGGAGAGGAGAGGAGTGGGATGGTGGAGACAAGAGGAGAGGAGTGGAGAGGAGAGGAGTGGGGTGGTGGAGACAAGAGGAGAGGAGTGGAGAGGAGAGGAGTGGGTTGGTGGAGACAAGAGGAAAGGAGTGGAGAGGAGAGGAGTGGGGTGGTGGAAACAACAGGAGAGGAGTGGAGAGGAGAGGAGTGGGGTGGTGGAGACAAAAGGAAAGGAGTGGAGAGGAGAGGAGTGGGGTGGTGGAGACAACAGGAGAGGAGTGGAGAGGAGAGGAGTGGGGTGTTGGAGACAAGAGGAAAGGAGTGGAGAGGAGAGTAGTGGTGGAGACAAGAGGAGAGGAGTGGAGAGGAGAGGAGTTGGTTGGTGGAGACAAGAGGAGAGGAGTGGAGTGGAGAGGAGAGGAGATGAGTGGGGTGGTGGAGACAAGAGGAGAGGAGAGGAGTGGGGTGGTGGAGACAAGAGGAGAGGAGTGGAGAGGAGAGGAGAGGAGTGGAGAGGAGAGGAGTGAGGTGGTGGAGACAAGAGGAGAGGAGAGGAGTGGGGTGGTGGAGACAAGAGGAGAGGAGTGGAGTGGAGAGGAGAGGAGAGGAGTGGGGTGGTGGAGACAAGAGGAGAGGAGTAGAGAGGAGAGGAGTGGGGTGAGGGTGGTGGAGACAAGACAAGAGGAGTAGAGAGGAGAGGAGTGGGGTGTGGTGGGGTGGTGGAGACAATAGGAGAGGAGTGGAGAGGAGAGGAGTGGGGTGGTGGAGACAAGACGAGAGGAGTGGAGAGGAGAGGGGTGGTGGAGACACGAGGAGAGGAGTGGAGAGGAGAGGAGAGGAGTGGAGAGGAGAGGAGTAGGGTGGTGGAGACAGGGGGAGAGGAGTGGAGAGGAGAGGAGTGGGGTGGTGGAGACAAGATGAGAGGAGTGGAGAGGCCAGGAGTGGGGTGGTGGAGACAACAGGAGAGGAGTGGAGAGGAGAGGAGTGGGGTGGTGGAGACAAGAGGAGAGGAGTGAAGAGGAGAGGAGTGGGGTGGTGGAGACAAGAGGAGAGGAGTAGAGAGGAGAGGAGTGGGGTGGGGGTGTTGGAGACAAGACAAAAGGAGTAGAGAGGAGAGGAGAGGAGTGGGGTGGGGTGGGGTGGTGGAGACAAGAGGAGAGGAGTGGAGAGGAGAGGAGTGGGGTGGTGGAGACAAGAGGAGAGGAGTGGAGAGGAGAGGGGTGGTGGAGACTCGAGGAGAGGAGTGGAGAGGAGAGGAGAGGAGTGGAGAGGAGAGGAGTAGCGTGGTGGAGACAAGGGGAGAGGAGTGGAGAGGAGAGGAGAGGAGTGGGGTGGTGGAGACAAGAGGGAAGGAGTGGAGAGGACAGGAGTGGGGTTGTGGAGACAACAAGAGAGGAGTGGAGAGGAGAGGAGTGGGGTGGTGGAGACAAGAGGAATGGAGTGGAGAGGAGAGGAGTGGGGTGGTGGAAACAACAGGAGAGGAGTGGAGAGGAGAGGAGTGGGGTGGTGGAGACAAGAGGAAAGGAGTGGAGAGGAGAGGAGTGGGGTGGTGGAGACAAGAGGAGAGGAATGGAGTGGAGAGGAGTGGGGTGGTGGAGACAAGAGGAGAGGAGTGGAGAGGAGAGGAGTGGGGTGGAGAAGACAAGAGGAGAGGGGTGGAGAGGAGAGGAGAGGAGTGGGGTGGTGGAGACAAGAGGAGAGGAGTAGAGAGGAGATGAGTGGGGTGGGGTGGTGGAGACAAGACAAGAGGAGTAGAGAGGAGAGGAGTGGGGTGGGGTGGGGTGGTGGAGACAAGAGGAGAGGAGTGGAGTGGGGTGGTGGAGACAAGAGGAGGGGATTGGAGAGGAGAGGAGAGGGGTGGTTGAGACAAGAGAAGAGGAGTGGAGAGGAGAGTAGTGGGGTGGTGGAGACAAGAGGAAAGGAGTGGAGAGGACAGGAGTGGGGTGGTGGAGACAACAGGAGAGGAGTGGAGAGGAGAGGAGTGGAGAGGAGAGGAGTGGGGTGGTGGAGACAAGAAGAGAGGAGTTGAGAGGAGAGGAGTTGGGTGGTGGAGACAAGAGGAGAGGAGTGGAGTGGAGAGGAGAGGAGATGAGTAGGGTGGTGGAGACAAGAGGAGAGGAGATGAGTGGGGTGGTGGAGACAAGAGGAGAGGAGTGGAGAGGAGAGGAGAGGAGAGGAGTGGGGTGGTGGAGACAAGAGGAGAGGAGAGGAGTGGGGTGGTGGAGACAAGAGGAGAGGAGTGGAGAGGAGAGAAGAGGAGTGGGGTGGTGGAGACAAGAGGAGAGGAGTAGAGAGGAGAGGAGTGGGGTGGGGGTGGTGGAGACAAGACAAGAGGAGTAGAGAGGAGAGCAGTGGGGTGTGGTGGGGTGGTGGAGACAAGAGGAGAGGAGTGGAGAGGAGAGGAGTGGGGTGGTGGAGACAAGAGGAGAGGAGTGGAGAGGAGAGGGGTGGTGGGGACACGAGGAGAGGAGAGGAGAGGAGAGGAGAGGAGTGGAGAGGAGAGGAGTAGGGTGGTGGAGACAAGGGGAGAGGAGTGGAGAGGAGAGGAGTGGGGTGGTGGAGACACGAGGAAAGGAGTGGAGAGTCCAGGAGTGGGGTGGTGGAGACAACAGGAGAGGAGTGGAGAGGAGAGGAGTGGGGTGGTGGAGACAAGAGGAGAGGAGTGGAGAGGAGAGGAGAGGAGTGGGGTGGTGGATACAAGAGGAGAGGAGTAGAGAGGAGAGGAGTGGGGTGGGTGTGGTGGAGACAAGACAAGAGGAGTAGAGAGGAGAGGAGAGGAGTGGGGTGGGGTGGGGTGGTGGAGACAAGAGGAGAGGAGTGGAGAGGAGAGGAGTGGGGTGGTGGAGACAAGAGGAGAGGAGTAGAGAGGAGAGGAGAGGAGTGGAGAGGAGAGGAGTAGGGTGGTGGAGACAAGAGGAGAGGAGTGGAGAGGAGAGGAGAGGAGTGGGGTGGTGGAGACAAGAGGAAAGGAGTGGAGAGGACAGGAGTGGGGTTGTGGAGACAACAGGAGAGGAGTGGAGAGGAGAGGAGTGGGGTGGTGGAGACAAGAGGAAAGGAGTGGAGAGGAGAGGAGTGGGGTGGGGTGGTGGAGACAAGACAAGAGGAGTAGAGAGGAGAGGAGTGGGGTGGGGTGGGGTGGGGTGGTGTAGACAAGAGGAGAGGAGTGGAGAGGAGAGAAGTGGGGTGGTGGAGACAAGAGGAGAGGAGTGGAGAGGAGAGGAGAGGGGTGGTGGAGACAAGAGGAGAGGAGTGGAGAGGAAAGGAGAGGAGTGGAGAGGAGAGGAGTAGGGTGTTGGAGACAAGAGGAGAGGAGTGGAGAGGAGAGGAGAGGAGTGGGGTGGTGGAGACAAGAGGAAAGGAGTGGAGAGGGCAGAAGTGGGGTGGTGGAGACAACAGGAGAGGAGTGGAGAGGAGAGGAGTGGGGTGGTGGAGACAAGAGGAAAGGAGTGGAGAGGAGAGTAATGGTTGAGACAAGAGAAGAGGAGTGGAGAGGAGAGGAGTTGGGTGGTGGAGACAAGAGGAGAGGAGTGGAGAGGAGAGGAGTGGGGTGGTGGAGACAAGAGGAGAGGAGAGGAGTAGGGTGGTGGAGACAAGAGGAGAGGAGTGGAGAGGAGAGGAGAGGAGTGGGTTGGTGGAGACAAGAGGAAAGGAGTAGCGAGGAGAGGAGTGGGGTGGGGTGGTGTAGACAAGACAAGAGGAGTAGAGAGGAGAGGAGTGGGGTGGGGTGGGGTGTTGGAGACAAGAGGAGAGGAGTGGAGAGGAGAGGAGTGGGGTGGTGGAGACAAGAGGAGAGGAGTGGAGAGGAGAGGAGAGGGGTGGTGGAGACAAGAGGAGAGGAGTGGAGAGGAGAGGAGTGGAGAGGAGAGGAGTAGGGTGGTGGAGACAAGAGGAGAGGAGTGGAGAGGAGTGGAGAGGAGTGGGGTGGTGGAGACACGAGGAAAGGAGTGGAGAAGACAGGAGAGGGGTGGTGGAAACAACAGGAGAGGAGTGGAGAGGAGAGGAGTGGGGTGGTTGAGACAAGAGGAAAGGAGTGGAGAGGAGAGGAGTGGTGGAGACAAGAGGAGAGGAGTGGAGAGGAGAGGAGTGGAGTGGTGGAGACAAGAGGAGAGGAGTGGAGAATACAGGAGTGGGGTGGTGGAGACAAGAGGAAAGGAGTGGAGAGGAGAGGAGTGGGATGGTGGAGACAAGAGGAGAGGAGTGGAGAGGAGAGGAGTGGGGTGGTAGAGACAATAGGAGAGGAGTGGAGAGGAGAGGAGTGGGGTGGGGTGGTGGAGACAAGAGGAGAGGAGTGGAGAGGAGAGGAGTTGGGTGGTGGAGACAAGAGGAAATGAGTGGAGAGGAGAGGAGTGGGGTGGTGGAGACAAGAGGAAAGGAGTGGAGAGGAGAGCAGAGGGGTGGTGGAGACAAGAGGAGAGGAGTGGAGAGGAGAGGAGTGGGGTGGGGTGGTGGAGACAAGAGGAGAGGAGTGGAGAGGAGAGGAGTTGGGTGGTGGAGACAAGAGGAAATGAGTGGAGAGGAGAGGAGTGGGTTGGTGGAGACAAGAGGAAAGGAGTGGAGAAGACAGGAGAGGGGTGGTGGAAACAACAGGAGAGGAGTGGGGTGGTTGAGACAAGAGGAAAGGAGTGGAGAGGAGAGGAGTGGTGGAGACAAGAGGAGAGGAGTGGAGAGGACAGGAGTGGGGTGGTGGAGACAAGAGGAAAGGAGTGGAGAGGTGAGGAGTGGGATGGTGGAGACAAGAGGAGAGGAGTGGAGAGGAGAGGAGTGGGGTTGTAGAGACAATAGGAGAGGAGTGGAGAGGAGAGGAGTGGGGTGGGGTGGTGGAGACAAGAGGAGAGGAGTGGAGAGGAGAGGAGTTGGGTGGTGGAGACAAGAGGAAATGAGTGGAGAGGAGAGGAGTGAGGTGGTGGAGACAAGAGGAAAGGAGTGGAGAGGAGAGCAGAGGGGTGGTGGAGACAAGAGGAGAGGAGTGGAGAGGAGAGGAGTGGGTTGGTGGAGACAAGAGGAAAGGAGTGAAGAGGAGAGGAGTTGGGTGGTGGAGACAAGAGGAGAGGAGTGGAGAGGAGAGGAGAGGAGTGGGGTGGTGGAGACAAGAGGAGAGGAGTGAAGAGGAGAGGAGAGGAGTTGGGTGGTGGAGACAAGAGGAGAGGAGTGGAGAGGAGAGGAGAGGAGTGGGGTGGTGGAGACAAGAGGAGAGGAGTGGAGAGGAGAGGAGTGGGGTGGGGTGGTGGAGACAAGAGGAGAGGAGTGGAGAGGAGAGGAGTTGGGTGGTGGAGACAAGAGGAAATGAGTGGAGAGGAGAGGAGTGAGGTGGTGGAGACAAGAAGAAAGGAGTGGAGAGGAGAGCAGAGGGGTGGTGGAGACAAGAGGAGAGGAGTGGAGAGGAGAGGAGTGGGTTGGTGGAGACAAGAGGAAAGGAGTGAAGAGGAGAGGAGTTGGGTGGTGGAGACAAGAGGAGAGGAGTGGAGAGGAGAGGAGAGGAGTGGGGTGGTGGAGACAAGAGGAGAGGAGTGAAGAGGAGAGGAGTTGGGTGGTGGAGACAAGAGGAGAGGAGTGGAGAGGAGAGGAGAGGAGTGGGGTGGTGGAGACAAGAGGAGAGGAGTGGAGAGGAGAGGAGTGGGGTGGTGGAGACAAGAGGAGAGGAGTAGAGAGGAGAGGAGTGGGGTGATGGAGACAAGAGGAGAGGAGTGGAAAGGAGAGGAGTGGGGTGGGGTGGTGGAGACAAGACAAGAGGAGTAGAGAGGAGAGGAGGTATCTAATACTTGCATTCCTGGGGAATTAGTTGTCTAATGAAAAACAAGCTACTTGTGTCAACAGGTCGAGTTGGAGTTCTCCTTTTCTCTCTCTCTCTCTCTCTCTCTCTCTCTCTCTCTCTCTCTCTCTCTCTCTCTCTCTCTCCACCTATCCTTTTCTCCACCTCTATGCCCATAAACTGTTCTAAATGCCCTCTCTACATGTCTGTAATAACATGTTTGTCTACGCAGACGTGTGATTATAACCAATCTTCACATCATCTCACACACTGTTAGGCAACATAGGCTAGATCTATGATGTTGAAGGGTAACAATTGACATGGTCTTGCCAGACCTACACCTACACAGTAAATATAGCCCACATGGTCCTAAACACTCAGAATGTGGGTACATGTTTTTCCAGCCTAGCACTAATATACCTGATTCAACTGACTGACTTATCATAACCCATGATTAGTTAGATTACTTAGATTAGTTAGATCGATGAGGCTGTAGTGGAGCGTGCCGAGGTCTTCAATTTACTCTGTGTCCACATCACTAAGTAATTAACATGGTCCACACACACACACACAGTGGTGAAGAGGGCACAACAATGCCTCTTCCCCCTCAGGAGGCTGAAAAGATTTGGCTTGGGCCATCAGATCCTCAAAAAGTTCAACAGCTGCACCATCGAGAGCATCTTGACTGGCTGCATCACCTCTTGGTACGGCAACTGATAGTAACCTGACTGCAAGGCACTGCAAAGGGTGGTGAGTATGGCTCAATACATCACTGTGGCCGACAACCCTGCCATCCAGGCCCTCTATATCAGCTGTTGTCAAAGACTCCAGCCACCCCAGTCATTTACTGTTCTCACTGCATGGCAAGCAGTACCGGTCGGCCACATTTGGAACCAACAGGACCATGTACAGCTTCTACCCCAAAGCCATAAGACTGCTAAATAGCTTGTCAAATGGCTACCCGCATGCCCACACACACATAGCATGTGCACACATGCACACTGACACCACACGCACACACGCACGCAAACACACACGCACGCACGCACACACACACACACACACACACACACACACACACACACACACACACACACACACACACACACACACACACACACACACATATTTTTATACTCACCCCATACGCTGTTGCTACTGTCTATTATCTATCCTGTTGCCTGGTCACTTTACCCAACCTATATGCACTGCAGTGGCGGTCAGTGCCGTTTAAGATGAGGGTGGACACTTTTTTATTTCATGAGCATGGCCTCATTTCTATTACAGCATATTGGATGACTGTCATTCATATTCCATTCACCCAGATCAATGTAATCGCCATAGGCTTAGGCTACTACAATAATTTTCCCTGTACCCATCATGAGGTTGCTACAACCTAGCCTATGAATGACAGTTTATAACGTAGGTGCACACAGGGCGAGAGACAAATTTGAGGTGACAGACAGTGACACATGGACAGAAAGTGACATTCAATACCGAATTAGTTCAACAGTTGCAAACAAGAGTTTTGATTGGTTTAAGAAACACTTTCAACAGAATCTGCAGAATGAATACACCTCTGATCACCCGTAGACACAGTTCACTTTCATAGCAGCCACGTTGTATTCCTTCTCGCATCTATGCGCTCTCCTCCTCTCACCTCTTCCCTTTGTTTGTGGACTTCAGAGCACAACACATCAGCTGTATGTGACCAGGTGAAAAAACCTTTCCATGCCAAACCGCTACACACAGCCTACATCGTTGTCCATATTAGCTAATGTAACGTCCTAGGCAGCATAGCAAATATATCTAACGCTTTTTAAAACCACTACAATCATGCAGTAATGTTACAATGTACAGGCAATAAGCAGTTACACCCGCGGGCCCCTGCAATAAATTTGTAAAACCAAAAGCTTACCTTGACTTGGAAGAGTTCCAGTGCAGTGTTGGATAGTCATAGCCAGCTAGGTAACATAGCATCCCTCAGTTTGAGCAGGGTGCTTCAGTAGGCTAAACTAGCTAGCAGCATTTGCTAGCTAAGCAAGTGAAACTGAAAGTGAGAAGAAAAAAATGACAAAATCTCTCTCTATTTCTCTCTTGCTTCTCCTTTATTTTGGAAGAAATTAAAAAATTGTTCCACTACTGTCTTTCTCTTTCTTTGAGTCAACTACTCAACACATTTTATGCTCTGCAGTGCTAACTAGTTGTAGTTTATGCTTTCAGTACCAGATTCATTTTCTGATCCTTTGATTGGGTGGACAACATGTCATTTCACACTGCAAGAGCTCTGAAAGGTTGGAGGATGTCCTCCGGAAGTTGTCATAATTACTGTGTAAGTCTATGGAAGAGGGTGACCACCATGAGCCTCCTAGGTTTTGTGTCCGGCTACACCATGGTGCTACCCTACAGAGTACTGCTGTAGATAGTGTTTTAATCAATTATTTGGTGACGTGATTATATTTAGTATAGTTGTATCTAAAAAGGATAACTTGTGAAATGTTTTACAATTAAAAATGCTGTGACATTCACTGAGGTGGAGGGTCCCCTCCATCCTCCACTAAGGATCCTCCACTTTACGTAGCTACCTCAATTACCTCATACCACTAGTCATACTTCGTAACCCCTAGTCATACCTTGTACCCCTAGTCATACCTCGTACCCCTAGTCATACCTCGTACCCCTAGTCATACCTCGTACCCCTAGTCATACCTCGTACCCCTAGTCATACCTCGTACCCCTAGTCATACCTCTTACCCCTAGTCATACCTCATACCCCTAGTCATACCTCGTACCCCTAGTCATACCTCGTACCCCTAGTCATACCTCGTACCCCTAGTCATACCTCGTACCCCTAGTCATACCTCGTACCCCTAGTCATACCTCATACCCCTAGTCATACCTCATACCCCTAGTCATACCTCGTACCCCTAGTCATACCTCGTACCCCTAGTCATACCTCGTACCCCTAGTCATACCTCGTACCCCTAGTCATACCTCGTACTCCTAGTCATACCTCATACCCCTAGTCATACCTCGTACCCCTAGTCATACCTCGTACTCCTAGTCATACCTCATACCCCTAGTCATACCTCGTACCCCTAGTCATACCTCGTACCCCTAGTCATACCTCGTACCCCTAGTCATACCTCGTACCCCTAGTCATACCTCGTACCCCTAGTCATACCTCATACCCCTAGTCATACCTCATAACCCTAGTCATACCTCGTACCCCTAGTCATATCTCGTACCCCTAGTCATACCTCATACCCCTAGTCATACCTCGTACCCCTAGTCATACCTCGTACCCCTAGTCATACCTCGTACCCCTAGTCATACCTCGTACCCCTAGTCATACCTCGTACCCCTAGTCATACCTCATAACCCCTCTATATGCCATGTTATTTTTACTCATATTGTTATTCATTATTTATTGTGTATTTATTACTTGTGTTACTATTTATATTTTTAGTAAATGTTATAACTTTATCTTTAACTCTACATTGTTGGAAAAGGACGCATAACTAAGTATTTCCCTGTCAGTCTACACCTGTTGTTTACAAATCATGTGACAATTAAAATGTGATTTGATTCGATCTGTTTAGTAGTACTATACTAGCTATGCCACAGATTAAAAAACAGCCATACACTTAATCCTGAATACAGATTACATATTTTATATATTTACATTTGTCTTGACTGCATGTTGCGTGCAAGATTGTGTGTGTGTGTGTGTGTGTGTGTGTGAGTGTGTGTGTGCGCGTGCGTGTGTGCAGTATCCCAAGGACAGAACTTTAGGGACTGTGTGCGTGCAGACATTTGCATAAGTGGGCCATTGGTCCCTAATAGAGGCGTTTTGTCCCGGCGTTAACAAGGTGTCTCACTGCAGTGCTTGTTCATTCACTCTCTCCCTCTTTCTTTCCTGTCGTTCGCCGGCGCTGTCGTTGGGGCAATCAGTGTTCAGTGTGGGCTCTCTCTTTGTGTGATTTACGAGCTCACAGATTCATTTAAAAGCCATTGTTCTCTACTGACGGATACACTGGCCCCCACCACATTGGGAGAAGACACACACACACACACACACACACACACACAGCCCACACTTCCCCAGTCTCCTGTCGTCCACTCTCACACACACACACACTCTACCAGCAATCAATCACTAGCGATGGAGGAACAGATTGTTATCGTGGTAACCATATTAACCCAGCGACAGCCTTGTCCTCTGCTGCATTAAGATGTACTATACTAGAGACAGAGCGAGAGAACATAAGAGAGGACAGAGAATAAAATAAGAGACAAGGGACGGATAGGTCCAGTTCCTCTTTTCCTTGATACCCAACCTTCTTTGTTTCCAATACGTTGCTAACTTTTTAAGATGAAGAGGGAGAAAGGAGAGGATGAAAAAAGGTAGTGATCCTCTTTTCTTTTTAATACAATCCCTATTTCAGGAGGGATTCTCTGCTCTGAGTTTGCTAACCCAGAGAGACAAACCTGTGCTTGATTAAGGTTGTGAGTGTGTGTACCTCAGTGTTTATGTACATGATTGTGTGTGTGTACCTCTTTAGCGGGGGGGGGGGGGGGGGGGGGGGGTAGTTTGGCAATTTAGAGTGAAGGCTTTTATGAGTGTAATCATCTCCAATAAAGGCTGTTCAGGAATCTTCACCCCCAACCTGAGCACACACACACTAACACTCCTCTCAAAATCAACACACACTCAGGGTTTTAATCAGGGCCAAGTACATTTTAATCTCATCCCTCATAAGTGGACAACTTGTATTAATTCTCAGAAATGAGGACAAGTTGGCCTCCCACCAAGCAGATAGTATTGAGTTAAAGTCTCTGTTCTGGGTTTGTGTAGGAGATTAATTTCTCTACAAGTTCATTTTTTCATCAGTGATCAGCTTTGGCCAAGGGGGTATTCACCATCGGTGTGTGAGGGAGATACATGGGAAAACACATAATTATTTTGTTATTTAATGGAATGCATTCACACACACACACACACACACACACACACACACACACACACAAATGCTCATATAAACATGATTATGCAAAACGCTTACCGTAACCAACTTTTATGAGAAAGAGAGAGAGAGAAAGATGGGGCGAGGTAGATAGAGGGAGAGGGAGAGAGAGAGAGAGCTAGATAGGGGTAGAGAGAGAGCGAGAGAGAAAGGGGGAGAGGGGGAGGGAGAGCAGGGCAGAGGGGGAGATAGAGAGAGGGGAGTGAGAGGGGGGAGGGAGGGAGAGAGGGGCACAGGGGTAGAGAGAAAGAGAGTGAGAAAGGGGGGGAGTGTGAGAGGGGGAGTGAGGGAGGGAGAGAGGGAGAGAGGGGATAGGGGGAGTGGGAGAGAGCGGCACAGGGGTAGAGAGAAAGAGAGTGAGAAAGGGGGGGAGAGTGGGCGAGGGGGAGTGAGGGAGGGAGAGAGGGGATAGGGGGAGGGGGAGAGAGAGGGGCAGAAGGTTAACACCTTCTACTCTGCACACACCTACCTGGATCTTTAGGGTGAATCAAATACATACACATGCCTCTATACACCATCCCCAGTACCTACCCAACGTCGTCAACATGTTAATTAACTCACATCCCATCAGAATACTCCCCCTCACTAAAGAGATAATGGGAGAGGGAGAGGGAGAGGGATATTCAATTTTTACCCCATGAGGTCCAGAGCCTGCTGATTTTCTGTTCTACCTGAAAATGAATTGCACACACCTGGTGTCCCGGGTCTAAATCCGTCCCTGATTAAAGGGGAACAATGAAAAAATGCAGCGGAACTGGCTTCGAGGTCCAGAGTTGAGTTTGAAGGGTGCATAGCATTTTAGTTAAATATATATTTCATAAGGGAATATCCTGTTTTATTTCTCTTTGTCCCTCTCTTTGTCCGTTATATCCATGTCCCTAATTACAAAATGTGAAGCTTAACTAAACTGACTTATAGATAAGCACCTACAAATCTCCTTTTCTTGATCTCTTCTTCTTCTGTCGCTCTCTTTAGTTATATTTAATTCATCATCCTCTTCTTAATCAAGTCTTTAATTTCAGTACCATGGAATTAAATGTACATTTATACAGAACAACATTGACTTTCACACATAGATAAGACCATGAAAACTGTCAAGATTTTCCAACCTTGCCTCAGAGCATTTATTCTGTACGTAAATCCGAAACAAAGCATTTAGCATGATATTTTAGATTTTTGTATGGTATATTAATGAATGAATGTCCATCGTTCATTTCAAATTTCATATGATATGTTACGAATTAGAAATAGTTTGATATGTTACACATTTGAAAAACGTACAATATGTATGATATGTAACAAATTCCAATTTTTGGATGTTAACATTAGCTAGATGGCTAACATTAGCTAGGCTTGAGGTTAGGCTTACGGGTTAGGGTTAAGGTTAGAGTTAAATTTAGGATTAAGGATAAAGGGTTAAGGTTAGGGTTAGCTAAACGGGTTAATGTTAGTGTTAGAGTTAGGGGAAGGGTTAGCTAACATGTCAAGTAATTGCAAAGTAGCTAAAAAGTAGTAAGTAGTTGAAAAGTTGCTAAAATGCTGAAGTTGTCGGTGATTAGATTCGAACAGGCAACCTTTGAGTTGCTAGACGTTCATGTTAGGTGCTCATTCATCCATCCATCCATCCATCCATCCACCCGTACCAACCACCTTTCGTTTTTGCCTTAAGTAACCTTCAGTCTTATGTAACCACACCAATCGTAACATATCATACTAATTTGGGTATGTTTTCGTATTTACGTTTGTTATCTTACGTTTAGTCTATGAGACCAGGCTGAGAGTAAAAAAAAGTATTTTCTTAGTAACAGTAAGTTTAAAATACTATTTGTGTTTGTCCGTGCGCGTGTCTGGCGGGAACAGTGTCTGCTTAGATCCCGTAAGCAGTCCATGAACTAGAGGTGTTTTGAGGTAAGTGGGTTTCCTAGAGGTGTTTTGAGGTAAGTGGGTTTCTGACAGATTTTTGGATCGCTCACACTCTCACTGACAGCACAAGAGAAATTACACACACCAGGGAAGGAACAGTACAGTCCTGGCTTCTCATCCACTCTGTTCTGGTCCAGAGTGTGTGTTTGTGTGTGTGTGTGCATGCATGTGTGTTT
Organism: Oncorhynchus clarkii lewisi; assembly: GCF_045791955.1. Taxonomy (NCBI): domain Eukaryota; kingdom Metazoa; phylum Chordata; class Actinopteri; order Salmoniformes; family Salmonidae; genus Oncorhynchus; species Oncorhynchus clarkii. Next base: position 62,047,399 of record NC_092162.1, read on the forward strand.
GTGTGTCAAGTATGCAAAGGTTTGTGTGTATTCCAAGAGAGTAAGAGAGGCAGAGCGGCAGAAAGAAAAACAGGGATAGAGAGAAAGGTAGAAAGACAGAAAGAAAAATGAGAGAGATGCAGACAAAGATACAGAGCCAGCCAGTCAGTCAGACAGACCGAGAGACAGACAGAGTCATCGAGTAGATTTCCAGTGTCAGCAAGCAGCTGGCTGTGTTGGCAGAGTTGGCCCGAGGCTCCTCAATGTCACCTAGTCTCTGTGTATATAACCATTACACTCCTCTCGTCTCATCCTCCGCCCATTTCCTACATCTTGTCTTCCCATAAGAATCTCCTTGATATACACACAAAAACATGAACATGCACTTTCTCTCTGTCTCTCTCTCTCTCTCTCTCTCTCTCTCTCTCTCTCTCTCTCTCTCTCTCTCTCTCTCTCTCTCTCTCTCCCTCTCCCTCTCTCTCTCGTGCAGATTGTACTATTGTAGATGTTCCTTTGGCCTCTGGACCTTCCATGTGCGTCAACTGTCCCTGTGGGATGCGGAGGTTTGTGATTCTTGACCGGAGATCACAGTTTGCCCTGAAAAAAATAGACAAACCTTTGCCGAGATGCCAGAATAACGATTTTCAGCTTTGACTATCCTGTTGGAAATAAAACATTGTATTCAATAGCACAGCCTGCCAATACCAGGGATTCTCTGTGCCTGCTGACTCAATGTTGACCAATCACATCAGCACAGGGGCAGGAAATGCAGGGTTATCTCCATATCCTCTACTTCCTGTTGGAGTTGATCTTTATTGTTCCAACGGGACTTTTGTTTTGTAGCAAGAAGACATTGAAATGCACATGGAGCCCTCAAAAACACATAAACAACCAGTGACAGGTGAGCTGGCTGTTCAGAAACCAGCAGCTACAGGGAGTGACTGGTCAACAAGCTCTCATAGTCTCATGTCATAATTAGACATTCATTCGTGTTTCTCAATCGTCAAATTTCTAAGTTGTTCTAAACTTCAAATGTCTTAGTGTTTAAGGTTAAGTTTTGGCATTAACACTGAATTCATAAGGTCAGGCATTAACTCCAAATGGTCAAGGTAAGGGTTAAGGTTTGAGATAGGCTTAAAACTAAAATATAAAAAGCAACTTTCTATTGCTGGATTTGAAAATGGAACCTTTAGAATCAGAGACAGATACTTCCGTCCACCCGCTATCCCCGTCCACAACTGCCGAGCAAAACTGAAACCGACTTGAACAAAACAGCGCTCACAGTTGCCCCCTAGTGGCCGGTTTCCATATTATCTCCCAACGTCCTCGGACGTCGAATACTGAAATGTATCACGGTTGACCTGGTGGCCCTGCTAACAGCCCCAGGGGAGGAGGACTTCCCACCTTACTAGTCTGGCCTCCCCTTCCCCAGACTAGCCACTAAATAAACTCCCTGGCCTGTCTGGCCTTGTGTGGGATCAATGCGTGTGTGTTTGTCTGTGAGAACTTCTCTCTCTCCCTCCGATTATTTGTTACAAAATATTGACTCAACAGCAGCCCAACAGCTCATGTAATTCCTCCCATTCCCAATATTTCACAGTGTTATCATCATACTGCTACAGTGTGCAATTGCTGATGGTCTTGTCATGCTGGCCTCCCTTGAAAAAGAGTCCTTGATATCAATGGGACTCCTTGCTTAAAGAAAGGTTACATTTTTTTTTAAATACAATGCATTCAAACCTCTCTCTCTATCCGATTGTTACACCAAAAATCATAAAAACAAGGTGTAATTTCCTAGAATCAGCCACAGAATCTTGTCCACATTTGGTACTGTGGAAGACATTTGGGCAGTGTGTGTATGTCTTAGTGCATGGTGCATGGTGATGTGTGTACCCATAGTTGAAGTCATTAAAAATAGTTTTTCAACCACCCCAAAAATGTATTGTTAACAAACTATAGTTTTGGCAAGTTTGTTAGGACATCTACTTTGTGCATGACACAAGTCATTTTTCCAACAATTGTTTACAGACATATTATTTCACTTATAATTCATTGTATCACAATTCCAGTGGGTCAGAAGTTTACATACACTAAGTTGACTGAGCCTTTAAACAGCTTGGAAAATTCCAGAAAATTATGTCATGGCTTTAGAAGCTTCTGATAGGCTAATTTATATCATTTGAGTCAATTGGAGGTGTCTGTGGATGTATTTCAAGGCCTACCTTCAAACTCAGTGCCTCTTTGCTTGACATCATGGGAAAATCTAAATAAATCAGCCAAGACCTCAGAAAATAAATTGTAGACCTCCACAAGTTCATCTTTGGGAGCAATTTCCAAATGCCTGAAGGTACCATGTTCATCTGTACAAACAATAGAAAGCAACTATAAACACCATGGGACCATGCAGCCGTCATACCCCTCAGGAAGGCGACGCGTTCTGTCTCCTAGAGATGAACGTACTTTGGTGCGAAAAGTGCAAATCAATCAACCAGAACAACAGCAAAGGACCTTGTGAAGATGATGGAGGAAACAGGTACAAAAGTATCTATGTCCACAGTAAAACGAGTCCTATATCAACATAACCTGAAAGCCGCTCAGCAAGGAAGAAGCCACTGCTCCAAAACCGCCATAAAAAAGCCAGACTACGGTTTGCAACTGCACATGGGAACAAAGATCGTACTTTTTAGAGAAATGTCATCTGGTCTGATGAAAGATAAATAGAACTCTTTGGCCATAATGACCATCGTTATGTTTGGAGTATAAAGGGGGAGGCTTGCAAGCCAAAGAACACCATCCCAGCCGTGAAGCACAGGGGTGGCTTCATCATGTTGTGGGGGTGCTTTGCTGTAGGAGGGACTGGTGCACTTCACAAAATAGCATCATGAGGCAGGAAAATTATGTGGATATATTGAAGCAACATCTCAAGAAGTTAAATCTTGGTTGGAAATGGGTCTTCCAAATGGACAATGACCCCAAACATTTGTATTTTTATTGATTTATTTAACCTTTATTTAACCAGGTAGGCAAGTTGAGAACAAGTTCTCATTTACAACTGCAACCTGGCCAAGATAAAGCAAAGCAGTTCGACACATACAACAACACAGAGTTACACATGGAGTAAAACAAACATACAGTTAATAACACAGTAGAAAAATAACTCTATATACAATGTGAGCAAATGAGGTGAGATAAGGGAGGTAAAGGCAATAAATGGGTCATGGTGGTGAAGTAAATACAATATAGCAATTAAAACACTGGAACGGTAGATTTGACAGTAGATGAGTGTGCAAAGTAGAAATACTGGGGTGAAAAGGAGCAAAATAAATAAATAAATACAGTAGGGGAAGGGGTAGTTGTTTAGGCTATTTATAGATGGGCTATGTACAGGTGCAGTGATATGTGAGGTGCTCTGACAGCTGGTGCTTAAAGCAAGTGAGGGTGATAAGTGTTTCCAGTTTCAGAGATTTTTGTAGTTCGTTCCAGTCAATGGCAGCAGAGAACTGGAAGGAGAGGCGGCCAAAGGGGGAATTGGCTTCCAAAGTTGTGGCAAAATGGCTTAAGGACAGCAAAGTCAAGGTATTGGAGTGGGCATCACAAAGCCCTGACCTTAATCCTATAGAACATTTGTGGGCAGAACTGAAAAATTGTGTGCGAGCATGGAGGCCTACAAACCTGATTCAGTTACACTAGCTCTGTCAGGAGGAATGGGCCAAAATTCACCGAACTTATTATGGGAAGCTTGTGGAAGGCTACCTGAAACGTTTGACCCAAGTTAAACAATTGGAATATTTATTGTGTATGTCACCTTCTGACCCACTGGGAATGTGATGAAAGAAATAAAAGCTGAAATTAATCATTCTCTCTTCTATTATTCTGACATTTCACATTCTTAAAATGAAGTGGTAATCCTAACTGACGTAAAACAGGGAATTTTTACTAGGATTACACGTCAGGAATTGTGAAAAACTGAGTTTAAATGTATTTGGCTAAGGTGTATGTAAACTTCCGACTTCAACTGTATGTGCATACTGTTGGTCACTATACGTGTTCATGCATTCAAGCACGAGTCCATGTTTGCATGTTTGAGCATATGTGTTTGCATGTGTATATGTTTCTGTGTGTGTGTGTGTGTTTGTTTATGTGTGCATGAAAGAGAGTATGTGTGTGTGTATTCAGGGAAATAGGCCATGCTAGTAAATTGTGGAAGTGTCAGTCCTTTGATGTCAGTTCCTGTTCACATCCCTCATGCCTGATTGGCTCGCTCCAAACGGGCCGCCAGAGAGCCTGCTCAACATTGCTCAGTCTGCGCAACACAGGAATTTGTCCTTAGTGCACTTATGTTATCATATTTTAAGCTTTCAGTCACTTTAGGTTTGGGCATCACATGGCTTTTTTCTTTGTCAATGTTGCCAATGATCAATTCCATGCACATATTAGCTAGTTTTTTCTCACTCCGTTTCTAAACTAATAGAGCATCTGGGCATTTTTCAACAAATATTTCAACAGATATTTGCACTGAAGCTGTGAATATATCACTGATGTTGGTTTTAACAACTGTATGCTCTGAGGCACACACACACACACACACACACAGAGAAAATGAAAACAAATGCAGTGAAATTACCCATAATCCTCATGAGACAGCGTAGACCTGGGCATCCTCTCGCTGTGTTGGAATACACTAAGACATATACAAACACACTCAAATACACACACACTCAAATACACACTCCAGGCATGATGTGTAATGTTTACCAACCAATTTCCCCAGTGATTGAGCCTGTTGGGGAAATAACATATAAACAACACTATCAACTAGGGACTACAGCGTTATACTATACATAAGCATTTGAGTTAACTGGTGTTTCCTAACCAACACTGAGAGAGTTGTCACGATCGTCGTATTGAGGAGACCAAAGCGCAGCGTGACGTGAATACATATTTTTAATGAAACATGAAAAAACAGTACACTAAACAAACAAACAAACAAACAAACAAACAAACAAACAAACAAACAAACAAACAAACAAACAAACAAACAAACAAACAAACAAGACGACCGTGACCGCTATCAAAACTGAGTGCTAACATGCAACATCACATAGACAATAACCCACCAACCACAATACAAAACAGGCTACCTAAATATGGTTCCCAATCAGAGACAACGACAAACACCTGCCACTGATTGAGAAACATATCAGGCCAAAACACATAGAAACAGACAAACTAGACATGCAACATAGAATGCCCACTCATATCACACCCTGACCAAACAAAACATAGAAACAAATAACGCAAATAATGGTCAGAGTGTGACAAGAGTGTGTGAGTATGATAGAGAGCAAAGTCTCCTGTCTGTCTGATGTCTCAGTCTTGCTGGTTCAATCTGATGCCAACCAGATCCCAAATGTGTTTTATTGAACCTTTATTTAACAGGCAAGTCAATTAAGAACAAATTATTATTTACAATGATGGCTTGGGATGAGGCAAAAGGCCTCCTGTGAGGACTGGGCTGAAATAAAAAAGAAATAGCAGAAGAATGTAAGACAAAACGGACAACACTGACAGAACACACAGGAAAAAGCACAAATACAACAGCAAACAAACATGGGATGTGTGTGTGTGTGTGTGTGTGTGTGTGCGTGCGTGCGTGTGTGTGCGTACCTGCGTGCGTGTGTGTGTGTGTGCGTGTGCGTGCGTGTTCATGCGTGTGTGCGCGTGTGCGCGTGCGTGCACGTGCGTGCGTGTGTGCGTGTGTGTGTGTGTGTGTGTGTGCATGCTGGCATGTCTGTGGTGTATAGACCAATAAGCTTACGTCAGAATTAGACGTTCATCCATGTCTCTCAAACATAACACTTCAAAGTGGTTCCAAACTAAACATTTCATAGCCGAAGGATAGGCATTAACTCTGAATGGTTAAAGTAAGGGTTAGGTTAGGCATTAACTCTGAATGGTTAAAGTAAGGGTTAGGTTAGGCATTAACTCTGAATGGTTAAAGTAAGGGTTAGGTTAGACATTAACTCTGAATAGTTCAAGTAAGGGTTAAGGTTAGGGTTAAGGTTAGGCATTAACTCTGAATGGTTAAAGTAAGGGTTAAGGTTATGGTTAAGGTTAGGCATTAACTCTGAATGGTTAAAGTAAGGGTTAGGTTAGGCATTAACTCTGAATGGTTAACGTAAGGGTTAAGGTTAGGCGTTAAGGTTAGGCGTTAACTCTGAATGGTTAAAGTAAGGGTTAAGGTTAGGCGTTAAGGTTGGGCGTTAACTCTGAATGGTTAAAGTAAGGGTTAAGGTTAGGCGTTAAGGTTAGGCGTTAACTCTGAATGGTTAAAGTAAGGGTTAGGTTAGGCATTAACTCTGAATGGTTAAAGTAAGGGTTAAGGTTAGGCGTTAACTCTGAATGGTTAAAGTAAGGGTTAAGGTTAGGCGTTAAGGTTAGGCGTTAACTCTGAATGGTTAAAGTAAGGGTTAAGGTTAGGCGTTAAGGTTAGGCGTTAACTCTGAATGGTTAAAGTAAGGGTTAAGGTTAGGCGTTAACTCTGAATGGTTAAAGTAAGGGTTAAGGTTAGGCGTTAACTCTGAATGGTTAACGTAAGGGTTAAGGTTAGGCGTTAAGGTTAGGCGTTAACTCTGAATGGTTAAAGTAAGGGTTAAGGTTAGGCGTTAACTCTGAATGGTTAACGTAAGGGTTAAGGTTTGGGCTTAAAACAATATAAAGAAAAACTTTCTATAGATGGGTTCAAACATGCAACCTTTTGCACCACAAGCAGATGCTTCTCCACCATCCCCGTCCACCAGTGAGACGGTTCTAGCTTGTATGGCTCCCTGGCGAACCCCCACCCTTCAGCGCATGTTGAACAACACAAATAAAAAATCATAACATTTAAAACTATATAAATAATATATATATATATAATATAAAAAATATATACAAAAATAAGACTCACAAATATCAAAAAGAAGTAACAAAGACAAATAGAAATACATTACCCATCCCCCAACACGTCAAGAACAAACCAAATCACCTTGGTGGTGTGCAGACTGATTTTATAATATTCTTAACGATTTGGCACAAACCATCAGAAAATATAACAATATGTCTATGTAACTATATATTCACAGTATTATGAATGAATTGTGGTTTATTTGGTAACGTTTCGTAGTGTGACTGATTTGACTAATTGCATTAGTAGTGTACAAAGTTAGAGGTGCACTATTTGATAGATTCCCCCTACCTCGGGCTTCCAGTTGGGAGACC
>NC_092162.1:62057137-62059637 GCF_045791955.1 Oncorhynchus clarkii lewisi
GAAGGAAGGAAGTACCTGATTGGAGTTGATTAAATATGATAGTTGGTAGGATGATGTCACCTGGCGCCCGCTGTGGCCTTCCTGTCCGTCTGTGCGTGAGTGTGTGTTTGCGTGTGAGCTTCACCAGAGGTAACGTTACTCAGTAGTTGTTGTAAGTTGGGTAAAATGTAATTGAGTGTTGGTTCCGTAGAAGGCTTTTTATGAAGTCTGTCTGTGATCTCTTCAAACAGACCTGGTGAAATAGCAAACTTTACAAGAGAGGGGTACTGTAAATATGAGAGTGGTGTTGACCAAGCACACACACATTCACATGCACACACATGGCAAAACACTTTCACAAGGGATACAGGCAACATAGAACACACACTTAGCAGACATTCTTATCCAGATTAACTAGTGTTAAGTGCCTTGCTCAATGGCACATTAACCAGCTTTTCACCTAGGGGGCTTAGGGATTCAAACCAGCAGCCATTGGGTTATTGGCCCACACACAATTAGTGGTGTCGTGCCCATAGGGGACACAGCTGCATGTGCCCCCTCAGAATACCTTTTTTTATAACATGTTGTTGTTGTCGATGGTCTTTCACTCTAATACTATAAGCCACCTTGATATTTTATGAGTTGCCTTTCGCTAGTCCAGATAGGTTACCAATCTCACAACTTCATAACTAGCTACCAAGAAGCCATTTCAGGCAATCAATCAAGCTAGGTTGTCTATATTAGCTGGCATGCCTGCTGGCAAGGTTGGTAGACTTTAGAAAAGCAAGCAATAACTAAATGCACTGAATAAGACTCACATTCCTTTCAATCTTTTACCAAGATTTTAGCAGAGAGGAAGAGAAGCATGTTCCATTTATTTAACCTTTTATTTCAGTGGGATAAATCATGGTCATGGTAGTCTTGGTAGTCTAAAACAAATCTACTTGGAAACAAAAGTATACACCTTATACACATGGTTATGGGCTTCAAGAAAAGAGGACACCTGTACCATGTCAGATATAGAGATGACATGTATAAAATGTGGAGTTTGCGTCCCAATATTACACTTCATATGCATCACAGAAGACTGAAATATAACAGAACTGTTTGACATAGGAACATCAGATATTCATTGGAGAAAAAAATGATAATTCTTTATTAATTATAAACAATATTAATAGCAATTCCACCTATGAGGCCAAAGACAGCGCTTTTGGTCATTGACAGCAGGAAATGGCTACAAAAAGAACCACCTGTCAGGAGGATACAGACAGTTCTAGAAGTATGCTTACCAACTTGGAACACACTGTTTGAATCAAAGTTGTTTTCACTTCGTACATGTTTTTTTATTTTTTTACATAGAATTAAGCAAATGATCATGGCTCTAGATTGCAGGAAAAAGCTGTTTCAGGTGTTTGAAAAACGCCAACTTTCAGTCCGGGGGTCTAGCCCCCTCTGGACCACCCCAGAGCCATCCTCATGTACATTGTGCAACCCTCAGATTTCTGGGGTGCATGATGCCTGAAATACACACACACACACACACACACACACACACACACACACACACACACACACACACACACACACACACACACACACACACACACACACACACACACACAGACTGTGTGTTTATGGAGTTGGATTTTAGTCCAACTCAGGAGAAGTGCATACCATCTACCTCTGTATTACTCGTGAATGTTCAATCCCTGGACAAAAAAGTAGATGAGCTCAGGGTGAGGATTTCCTTCCAGAGAGACATCAAGGACTGTAACATACAGCTGAAGTCGGTAGTTTACATACACCTAAGCAAAATACATTTAAACTCAGTTTTTCACAATTCCTGACATTTATTCAGAGTAAAAATTCCCTGTCTTAGGTCAGTTGGGATCACCACTTTATTTTAAGAATGTGAAATGTCAGAATAATAGTAGAGAGAATGATTTATTTCAGCTATTATTTCTTTTATCACATTCCCAGTGGGTCAGAACTTTACATACACTCAATTAGTATTTGGTAGCATTGCCTTTAAATTGCATAACTTGGGTCAAACGTTTCGGCTAGCCTTCCACAAGCTTCTCACAATAAGATGGGTGAATTTTGGCACATTCCTCCTGACAGAGCTGGTGTAACTGAGTCAGGTTTGTAGGCCTCCTTGCTCGCACACACTTTTTCAGTTCTGCCCACAAATGTTCTATGGGATTGAGGTCAGGGCTTTGTGATGGCCACTCCAATACCTTGACTTTGTTGTTCTTAAGCAATTTTGCCACAACTTAGGAAGTATGCTTGGGGTCATTGCCCATGTGGAAGACCCATTTGCGACCTGACTGATGCACTTGTGAAGTGCACCAGTCCCTCCTGCAGAAAATAACCCCCACAACATGATGCTGCCACCCCTGTGTTTCACGGCTGGGATGGTTTTCTTCGGGCTTGCAAGCCTCCCCCTTTATCCTCCAAACATAACGATGGTCATTATGGCCCAACAGTTGCATTTTTGTTTCAGAGGACATTTCTCCAA
>NC_092162.1:62067137-62069637 GCF_045791955.1 Oncorhynchus clarkii lewisi
AAACAGCATTTTTTATTTTTATTTTATTTCACCTTTATTTAACCAGGTAGGCTAGTTGAGAACACCTTTATTTAACCAGGTAGGCTAGGTGAGAACACCTTTATTTAACCAGGTAGGCTAGTTGAGAACACCTTTATTTAACCAGGTATGCTAGTTGAGAACACCTTTATTTAAACAGGTAGGCTAGTTGAGAACACCTTTATTTAACCAGGTAGGCTAGTTGAGAACACCTTTATTTAACCAGGTAGGCTAGTTGAGAACACCTTTATTTAACCAGGTAGGCTAGTTGAGAACAAGTTCTCATTTGCAACTGCGACCTGGCCAAGATAAAGCATAGCAATTCGACACATACAACAACACAGAGTTTCACATGGAATAAACAAAACATACAGTCAATAATACAGTAGAACAAAATAAAACAAAAAGTCTATATACAGTGAGTGCAAATGAGGTAGGTTAAGGAAATAAATAGGCCATGGTGGCAAAGTAATTACAATATAGCAATTAAACACTGGAATGGTAGATGTGCAGGAGATGAATGTGCAAGTGGAGATAATGGGGTGCAAAGATAGGAGCAAGATGAATAAATAAATACTGTATGGGGATGAGGTAGGTAGATAGATGGGCTGTTTACAGATGGGCTATGTACAGGTGCAGTGATCTGTGAGCTGCTCTGACAGCTGGTGCTTAAAGCTAGTGAGGGAGATATGAGTCTCCAACTCCAGAGATTTTTGCAATTCGTTCCAGTCATTGGCAGCAGAGAACTGGAAGGAAAGACGACCAAAGGAGGAATTGGCTTTGAGGGTGACCAGTGAGATATACCTGCTGGAGTGCGTGCTACGAGTGGGTGCTGCTATGGTGACCAGTGAGCTGAGATAAGGCGGGGCTTTACCTAGCAGAGACTTGTAGATAACCTGTAGCCAGTGGGTTTGGCGACGAGTATGAAGCGAGGGCCAACCAACGAGAGCATACAGGTTGCAATGGTGGGTAGTATATGGGGCTTTGGTGACAAAATGGATGGCACTGTGATAGACTACATCCTGTTTGTTGAGTAGAGTGTTGTAGGCTATTTTATAGATGACATCACCGAAGTCGAGGATCGGTAGGATGGTCAGTTTTACGAGGGTATGTTTGGCAGCATGAGTGAAGGATGCTTTGTTGTAATATAGGAAGCCAATTCTAGATTTAATTGAGGATTGGAGATGCTTAATGTGAGCCTGGAAGGAGAGTTTACAGTCTAACCAGACACCTAGGTATTTGTAGTTGTCCACGTATTCTAAGTCAGAACCGTCCAGAGTGGTGATGCTGGACGGGCGAGCAGGTGCGGGCAGGGATCGGTTGAATAGCATGCATTTTCAGGGAAGTTAGGAACAAATATACACAGGCAGTTAGAAAAGCTAAGGCAAGCTTTCTCAAACAGAAATTTGCATCCTGTAGTACTAACTCAAAAAAGTTCAGGGACACTGTAAAGTCCATGGAGAATAAGAGCACGTCCTCCCAGCTGCCCACTGCTCTGAGGCTAGGAAACATTGTCACCACCGATAAATCCACTATAATTGAGAATTTCAATAAGCATTTCTCTACGACTGGCCATGCTTTCCACATGGATACCCCTACCCTGGTCAACTGCCCGACACCCTCCACAGCAACCCCCCAAAGCCCCCACCATTTCTCCTTTACCCAAATCCAGATAGCCAATGTTCTGAAAGAGCTGCAAAATCTGGACCCCTACAAATCAGCCAGGCTAGACAATCTGGACCCTCTCTTTCTAAAATTATCTGCCGAAATTGTTGCAACCCCTATTACTAGCCTGTTTAACCTCTCTTTCGTATCGTCTGAGATTCCCAAAGATTGGAAAGCTGGGTGACACTATAGACCCAAACTGCTACAGACCTATATCTATCCTACCCTGTCTTTCTAAGGTCTTCGAAAGCCAAGTTAACAAACAGATTACTGACCATTTCGAATCCCGCCATACCTTCTCCGCTATGCAATCTGGTTTCAGAGCTGGTCATGGGTACACCTCAGCCACGCTCAAGGTTCTTAACGACATCATAACCGCCATCGATAAGAGACATTACTGTGCAGCCATATTCATCGATCTGGCCAAGGCTTTCGACTCTGTTAATCTCAACATTCTTATTGGCAGACTCGACAGCCTTGGTTTCTCAAATGACTGCCTCGCCTGGTTTACCAACTACTTTTCTGACCCACATTAACATCTAACAGTCTGGTTTCTACGTCTGTATGTCTACACATGCAAGATACATTTACACATATGTACGTAGAACCAGACAATTTTTTCTGAATCTAAATTAGGGAGGCCTTGTCCATTGTCAGTCTTCTCCTTTGTTTCATCTTCTTCTGACCTCTTCCTCTATTTGTCGTACTGACTCACCAGGAGACGCACGACCGTTAACGGACGTTACCACATCGAAACTCGTGCTCACCGTCCCCAGACTATAGTTTCAATGGAAATTTAAAAAAAAATTGCTGAGCA
>NC_092162.1:62072137-62084637 GCF_045791955.1 Oncorhynchus clarkii lewisi
GAGATAGACAGAAAGAGTCTGGAGAGACAGAGATAGACAGAAAGAGTCTGGAGAGACAGAGATAGACAGAAAGAGTCTGGAGAGACAGAGATAGACAGAAAGCGTCTGGAGAGACAGAGACAGAGATATACAGAAAGAGTCTGGAGAGACAGAATCAGAGATCGACAGAAAGAGTCTGCAGAGACAGAGATAGACAGAAAAATTCTGGAGAGACAGAGATCGACAGAAAGAGTCTGGAGAGACAGAGGCAGGGAGAGACAGAGGCAGATATCGACAGAAAGGGTCTGGAGAGACAGACAAATGGTTTGATGAAGAATGCAAAAATCTAAGAAAGAAATTGAGAAACCTGTCCAACCAAAAACATAGAGACCCGGAAAACCTGAGTCTACGCCTTCACTATGGTGAATCACTAAAACAATACAGAAATACACTACGGAAAAAGAAGGAACAGCATGTCAGAAATCAGCTCAATGTAATTGAAGAATCCATAGACTCTAACCATTTCTGGGAAAATTGGAAAACACTAAACAAACAACAACACGAATAATTATCTACCCAAAATGGAGATGTATGGGTAAACCACTTCTCCAATCTTTTTGGCTCTATAACAAAGAATAAAGAGCAAAAACATATACATGATCAAATACAGATCTTAGAATCAACTATTAAAGACTACCAGAACCCACTGGATTCTCCAATTACATTGAATGAGTTACAGGACAAAATAAAAACCCTCCAACCCAAAAAGGCCTGTGGTGTTGATGGTATCCTCAATGAAATGATCAAATATACAGACAACAAATTCCAATTGGCTATACTAAAACTCTTTAACATCATCCTTAGCTCTGGCATCTTCCCCAATATTTGGAATCAAGGACTGATCACCCCAATCCACAAAAGTGGAGACAAATTTGACCCCAATAACTACCGTGGAATATGCGTCAACGGTAACCTTGGGAAAATCCTCTGCATTATCATTAACAGCAGACTCGTACATTTCCTCAATGAAAACAATGTACTGAGCAAATGTCAAATTGGCTTTTTACCAAATTACCGTACAACAGACCATGTATTCACCCTGCACACCCTAATTAAAAACCAAACAAACAAAAACAAAGGCAAAGTATGCTTTGTTGATTTAAAAAAAAGCCTTCAATTCAATTTGGCATGAGTGTCTGCTATACAAACTGATGGAAAGTGGTGTTGGGGGTAAAATATACGACATTATAAAATCCATGTACACAAACAACAAGTGTGCGGTTAAAATTTGCAAAAAACACACACATTTCTTCACACAGGGTCGTGGGGTAAGACAGGGATGCAGCTTAAGCCCCACCCTCTTCAACATATATATTAACGAATTGGCGCAGGCACTAGAAATGTCTGCAGCACCCAGCCTCACCCTACTAGAATCCGAAGTCAAATGTCTGCTGTTTGCTGATGATCTGGTGCTTCTGTCACCAACCAAGGAGGGCCTACAGCAGCACCTAGATCTAATGCACAGATTCTGTCAGACCTGGGCCGTGACAGTAAATCTCAGTAAGACCAAAATAATGGTGTTCCAAAAAAGGTCCAGTCACCAGGACCACAAATACAAATTCCATCTAGACACTGTTGCCCTAGAGCACACAAAAAACTATACATACCTTGGCCTAAACATCAGCGCCACAGGTAACTTCCACAAAGCTGTGAACGATCTGAGAGACAAGGCAAGAAGGGCATTCTATGCCATCAAAAGGAACATAAATTTCCACATATCAATTAGGATTTGGCTAAAAATACTTGAATCAGTCATAGAGCCCATTGCCCTTTCTGGTTGTGAGGTCTGGGGTCCGCTCACCAACCAAGACTTCACAAAATGGGACAAACACCAAATTGAGACTCTGCACGCAGAATTCTGCAAAAATATCCCCCATGTACAACGTAGAACACCAAATAATGCACGCAGAGCAGAATTAGGCCGATACCCACTAATGATCAAAATCCAGAAAAGAGCCGTTAAATTCTATAACCACCTAAAAGGAAGCGATTCCCAAACCTTCCATAACAAAGCCATCACCTACAGAGAGATGAACCTGGAGAAGAGTCCCCTAAGCAAGCTGGTCCCGGGGCTCTGTTCACAAACACAAACACACCCTACAGAGCCCCAGGACAGCAGCACAACTAGACCCAACCAAATCATGAGAAAACAAAAAGATAATTACTTGACACATTGGAAAGAATGAACAAAAAAACAGAGCAAACTAGAATGCTATTTGGCCCTACACAGAGAGTACACAGCGGCAGAATACCTGACCACTGTGACTGACCCAAAATTATGGAAAGCTTTGACTATGTACAGATTCAGTGAGCATAGCCTTGCTATTGAGAAAGGCCGCCGTAGGCAGACATGGCTCTCAAGAGAAGACAGGCTATGTGCTCACTGCCCACAAAATGAGGTGGAAACTGAGCTGCACTTCCTAACCTCCTGCCCAATGTATGACCATATTAGAGAGACATATTTCCCTCAGATTACACAGATCCACAAAGAATTCGGAAACAAATCCAATTTTGATAAACTCCCATATCTACTGGGTGAAATTCGACAGTGTGCCATCACAGCAGCAAGATTTGTGACCTGTTGCCACGAGAAAAGGGCAACCAGTGAAGAACAAACACCATTCTAAATACAACCCATTTTTATGCTTATTTATTTTATCTTGTGTCCTTTAACCATTTGTACATTGTTTAAAACACTGTATATATATATAATATGATATTTGTAATGTCTTTATTGTTTTGAAACTTCTGTATGTGTAATGTTTACTGTTTTTATAGTTTATTTCACTTTATATATTCACTTTATATATGATCTACCTCACTTGCTTTGGCAATGTGAACACGTTTCCCATGCCAATAAAGCCCTTGAATTAAATTGAATTGAATTGAATTGATAGACAGAAAGAGTCTGGAGAGACAGAGGCAGAGATCGACAGAAAGAGTCTGCAGAGACAGAGATAGACAGAAAGAGTCTGGAGAGACAGAGACAGAGATAGACAGAAAGAGTCTGGAGAGACAGAGGCAGAGATAGACAGAAAGAGTCTGCAGAAACAGAGATAGACAGAAAGAGTCTGGAGTGGCAGAGGCAGAGATCGACAGAAAGAGTCTGGAGAGACAGAGATAGACAGAAAGAGTCTTGCAGTGACGGAGATAGAAAGAAAGTCTGCACAGACAGAGATAGACAGTTTGAGTTTGCAGAGACAGAGACAGAGATAGTCAGAAAGAGTCTGCAGAGACAGAGATAGACAGAAAGAGTCTGGAGAGACAGAGATAGACAGAAAGAGTCTGCAGAGACAGAGATAGACAGAAAGAGTCTGCAGAGACAGAGATAGACAGAAAGAGTCTGCAGAGACAGAGATAGACAGAAAGAGTCTTGCAGAGACAGAGATAGAAAGAAAGTCTGCACAGACAGAGATAGACAGTTTGAGTTTGCAGAGACAGAGACAGAGATAGTCAGAAAGAGTATGCAGAGACAGAGATAGACAGAAAGAGTCTGGAGAGACAGAGGCAGAGATCGACAGAGAGAGTCTGCAGAGACGTAGATAGACAGAAAGATTCTGGAGAGTCAGAGATAGACAGAAAGAGTCTGGAGAGACAGAGGCAGAGATCGACAGAAAGAGTCTGCAGAGACAGAGATAGACAGAAAGGGTCTGGAGAGACATAGACAGACAGAAAGAATCTGCAGAGACAGAGATAGACAGAAAGAGTCTGGAGAAACAGAGGCAGAGAAAGACAGAAAGTCTGCAGACAGAGACAGAGATAGACAGAAAGAGTCTAGAGAAACAGAGGCAGAGATAGACAGAAAGAGTCTGGAGAGACAGAGACAGAGATCGACAGAAAGAGAGCGAGATTAGCAGTGATTTACAGTTGATCCTCATCCCTCTCACAGTGACAGCTATTGGTGTCGTAATGTTAACAGTCCGGCATGAGGGTGACTTGGGACGGAAGTGCCACTCCAGACATAACTGGCCAAACCCATTCTGGGATGTGAGTGTGTGAAAGAACTTTCAACAGAAGTAAAACAATGGACGAGGGTCGAAATCAGAACAAATATGAAATCACAGTGCTATTTTCCTACTGTCTCCATAACTGATGTAGATAGTGAACTGGTCAGTGTGTAGTAGCATGTCTACCAGCTGGCTGAGATCACAGTCAGCACTTCCCAACTGTTCTGTGCTGTGACTTTCTCTATCAATGTTATAGAGAAATAAATAAATCATAATTTGTGGCAATTTTTAGCCACGGTCCACAGTGTGTCTGTGTGTGTGTGCGTGCATGCGTGTGTGTGGATGTGTGTGATTGTGTGACCAGGTTGAGGAACAGAAGGTCTCTGCAGGGCTTGCCTGTGTGGGTGGACTCTGGGATTCACTGTGAAAACAACCAAAAGCCAAGGACACCTCCCAAGCAGCGGTTCAGAGTGTGTGTCTGTATGTGTGTATGTGTGTGTGTCTTTATGTATGTTAGTCTGGGGGTCTTACATGTGTGTCCGTGTGCCTATCTGCCTGCGTCTCATGTATGTGTTTTGTATATGAATACCTTTTCTGATCAAGTCGTCCATCGTGGTTTTTCTGTGTGGGCACACAACACTTCACCAGTCACATTGTCTGTGAGTAATTCCCCCTCCAAAAGTCCTTCACGTTAACAGCCGACCACTGGCCTGTTATCCACTGCACTCTGAGCTTCTGCCAGATAAGTGCAAGAGACAAAGACAGTATTGTACGCAGCACGTGGCTCACACATTATAACTCAACCTTATATCAGTCTACCGAATAGCTTTTATACTGCATTGGTCCCAATTATACATGGAGATTGACATTGATGTTGGATTTAATTATGTAAACATCAAGGATTCGGATCTCTTTCTGAGCTGATAAACTGATATTCAGTGCCATTTGGTCCAATGAAGATGGTATTAGTTCCTGGACTGATATGACATCTGATATGACATCTGATAATATCATGTATATTATATCATTATCATATCATCTGATATGTCATCTGATACGACGTTTGATATCTGGTATCATGTATTTCATATCATTATCATATCTGATATGACAGAGAAACAGAGGCAGAGATAGACAGATACGACGTTTGATATCTGGTATCATGTATTTCATATCATTATCATATCATCTGATATGACTAAAACTACTGATGAGGTCGCATACACTATGGATATGGCCAACTGCACAATAGGGTTCATGGCGCATCCTTTTTTGTGTGTGTGCGTGTTTGTGTGTGTGCTTGTGTGTGTGCTTGTGTGTGTGCTTGTGTGTGTGTGCATGTGTGTGTGTGTGTGAGCGGAGATGGTTCCAGTAATCAGTAGCTAATGTTTATTTGGACAGTCCTGATGTCCACCAGATGGTCATTCCCATGACGACACACACACACACACACACACACACACACACACACACACACACACACACACACACACACACACACTTCCACTTGACCCATTCCCTTCCCCATATGCACGCTTACAATTGGTCCATCCTATAGTATCATTGGTGGTCATCTATTGTTAGTACTGGAACCAGACGTCTTCCAGCTGATGCTGGCCAACACAATGATCTATTCCAACCACCAGCATGGCATGATTAACACACTAGCTCTTCTCATGGTCAATTAAGTGCACAGAATAGGAGGGAAAACCTGAAAAGCCATGAAAATGCTGCCAGGTTTCACAATAACAAGTCAGTAGTATAAATATTAAAATAAACTCTAGCCTATAGTGTATTGAAGAAGAGCAGAGGGGATGTGAAGGGATCCTGTCGGTAGTTAGCAGGGGTTGATGGAATCTGTTAAGAGAGTAAAAATAGATCCATTTGGATATCCACTCTTGCTCCAGGTCCAGATCTCAGTACCACCTACACCCCTCTGTTTCTCCTCACACCCACTTATGCTTCCCAGCTCTTCCTCCTTCCTCCATCCAGTCCGGTCCGGTCCCTTCTCTACCCCCCTCCTTTCCCTCCCCTGCTACCCTCACAAATGTAAAAATAGATATATTTGGGCATCTAGATTGTCTCAATGTCTAACTCACCCAATGGCACCACCCATGCCCCATGCCCTTCTGTCCTGTTCTCACACCAACTTATCATCCTCCCCCCTCTCTCCCTGTAAACCCACTTCTCTTTTCTCTTTTCTCTTTTCTCTTTGCCCTCTGCTCTCTCTCTCTCTCTCTCTCTCTCTCTCTATTCTCTCTCTCCTCAATTTTCCTCACCTCTCATTTCTCCCTGTCTACCCCTCCCACTCATCCTCCCCTTCCTCCCCCTTCTTTCCTCCCACAGCACCTGCTCTCACACCTACTCTGCCAGCTCCATGATATCATTCTATTGGAACCGGACGGTCCTCCTCAGGGCTAATATAGCCAGATTACCAGCTTTACCACACACACACACACACACACACACACACACACACACACACACACACACACACACACACACACACACACACACACACACACACACACACACACACACACACACACACACACACACACACACACACACACACACACACACACACCACTCCCTCATCCAGCATGTGCTGATCTCACGACACAGTGCCCTCCCTGACCCATTATGTCACTGGAATTCTGTCGGAATGTTTCTGAAACATCCTGGACAGCTGGGTTCTGGATGGAGCCATCGCCTGGTATCACCGCCTGGTCCAGCTGGCATGTCCCTGACTAAGTCCAATGACCTCTCTTAACCTGCTCATAAGCTCTTCATGTTCATAGCATCTCCGGTACATGACCTCCTGTTCCTAGCATTATCTTTTTAAATGTATCAAACTGTTCGAGGGGGTTGGGGGTAGCAGATTTGGGGGCACTAATGAGAATAGGAAGAGGTTTGTTTATGTTGCAACATGCTGCAACACAGACTAAACACATGGAAACACACTTGAGACAGTCACCACACCACAACCTCTTCTCCCTGTCTGTCTCCTAACTATGCCTATAGTCTGCCCTGCAGGTACTTCACTACACAGGGGGCTGTCTGTCTGGCTCTATTAAACATACTCTCCATGCCCGCTGTATGCCTGTATGTCCTGTCTACCCCTTTTCTGCTTCCTGTGCTCTCAGGAGACTGGGGTCCTCCAGTGGAGGGCTGAGCTGCTAACAACAAAGACCCTCTCCACTTCAACTCCACTGCAGCCACTTGTAGAGATTACAAATACTCTCTCTGTCAAATATTTCTATGGAGAACATAGGACTGGACAATGAAGTCTAAGAGTGTCCACTCTATGGACTAATTCACAGAACTCTGCTCTGCCTCTCTCATGCTAGGCCTTTTCTAATGTTCTCTTATTTTTCCCATTCATATTGACTTTTCCTTCTGCTCTTGGAGGTATCTTCTCTGCTGAAAGATTGTTGGGGGTATTCTTCCTCCCTCCATCCCTCCCTCCGTCTCTCTTACGTCAGTTACAGTAACTGCTCTGACATCTCACACATCTGTGTGTCTCTCCTTCCGTTCAGCCAATATTTACCAGCCCCATCGTAGCAGAACTGGGCCTCAACCCTCAACAGTCACACACAGTCAGAGCCACACGTACTCACTGAATAGTCTTCCATCAATAATAATATTAAACTCTTTAGCTTTTTTTAATACTTAGAAGCCCATGGAGTACTCTCAGTCCTTTGGGGTACATGACGATACAAAACAGAAGCAGTACAGCCACACAGTGAAATCCCAAGAGTTAATTTAACTCCTATGGAGCCAAATTCAACACTAGAAAACAGTTTCCAACCAGCAATTGAGTTGTGAGTGCTATATAGCTCATCACTCCCCCTAACTGGGAGGGGCCAGAGACAGCTACTCGATGCCGACACATATTTCTAGATGATTTACATGCTGAAGCTGACCTCTGACTGTTTCATCCTAACATTGTTGGTGCCGAGTGGATAACAATATCCCGATACTCTCTACACTCTGCAGTTTTAGCCTCAGCCAGCACCATCTTCAGATTAGCCTTTACGTTGGTAGCCCTGCGCCCTGGTAAACAGTGTATGATCGCCGGATGATTCTTTTTAAATCTAATAGTGAGGGTAATGGAGTCACCAATGACTAGGGTTTTCAAATTGTTAGAGCTAATGGTGGGAGGCTTCAGTGGCTCAGACCCCGTGACGGGTGGAGAAGAGACCTGAGAACGGTGGAGGAGAACCAGTTGAAAGTTTCTGTCGGCTGAATGAGCGACACCGGTTCAGCATGCCGACAACATTTCTTCCCAGAAGCCTTGAGAAAATTGTCCGGCTGCAGGGACTGTGTGGGGGGGATTTCTACTACTATCTGTACTTACTGGTGGCACAGATGCTGTTTCATCCTTTCCTACACTTAAATTGCCTTTGCCTAATGATTCCATCTGAAGCTGTGCTTGTATCACGGCTATCCTCAGCATAAGGCGATAGTTCTCCTGTAAATTATGAGTACAGCAACCGCAATTACATGGCATGGTGTTAATGTTACTACTAATCTTTTTGGGCTGGTAGAGGTCCTGTAGAACCATGTCCAGATAAGGCGTCCGGGGTGAAAGAAACTAAGAAACTAAAAGCTAAGACGGTGGTAAATGTATTTGAAGTAAAAAACAAAAGGTTTGGCAGATAGCCAAGTAGCAACAAACAGCACAACAGCATAAGGAAGTGAATGGCGACACATGTTTTACTTTTGAACTCGGACAAAACAGAGATGCTAGTTCTAGGTTCCCAAGAAACAAAGATATCTGTTGTTGGATCTGACAATTCATCTTGATGGTTGTCAGTCATCTTAAATAAAACTGTGAAGGACCTCTGCGTTACACTGGACCCTGATTTCTCTTTTGACCATGACAGCTTTTTTACATATTCATTACATTGCAAAAATCTGAAACCTTTTGTAAAAACAAATTGCAGAAAAGCTAGTCTATTCTTTTCTCACTTCTAGATTAGACTACTGCAATGCTCTACTCTCTGGCTACCCGGATGAAGCACTAAATAAACTTCAGTTTGTGCTAAACACAGCTGCTAGAATCCTGACTAGAACCAAACAATTTGATCACATTTCTCCAGTGCTAGCGTCTCTACAGTACATTGGCTTCCTGTTGAGGCTAGGGCTGATTTCAAGGTTTTACTGCTAACCTACAAAGCGTTACAGTGAACGGCAAGGCACTGGAACGACGAACTGCCCTTGCTGTCTCTGCCTGGCCGGCTCCACTCTCTCCACTGGGATTCTTAGTCTCTGACCCTATTACGGGGGCTGAGTCACTGGCTTGCTAGTGCTCTTCCATGCTGTTCCTAGGAGGGGTGCATCACTTGAGTGGGTTGAGTGCTCCCTCAGGCTTGTGCAGTGGGGGAGATCTTCGTGGGCTATACTCAGCCTTGTCTCAGGGTAGTAAGTTGGTGGTCTGTTGATATCCCTCTAGTGGTGTGGGGGTTGTGCTCGTCGGACGGGGTCACAGTGTCCCCCGACCCACCTTTGTCTCAGTCTCCAGTATCTGTGCTGCAATAGTCTATGTGTCGGGGGGCTGGTGTAATTCTCCTGTCTTGTGTCCTGTGTGAATTTAAATATGCTCCCTCTAATTCTCTCTCTCTCCCACTCTCCCTTCCCTCCTGGAGGACCTGAACCCTAGACTCATGCCTCAGGACTACCTGGGCTGATGATTCCTGGTGGTCCCCATTCCACCGGTTCGTGCTGATGCTCCAGTTTCAACTGTTCTGCCTGCGGCTAGGGAACCCTGACCTGTTCACCGGATGTGCTACCTTGTCCCGGACCTGCTGTTTTCGACTCTCTCTCCCTACCGCACCTGCTGTCTCAACCTCTGAATGCTTGGCTATGAAAAACCAACTGACATTTACTGTCACGCTCGCTCCTGCTCTTCCCCCCTGGTGCTCGAGGGTGGCAGGCTCCACAGCATTGTGCACTCCTGCCATCATCATTACGCAAGCCTTCCTTTCCACCGTCATGGGCATTAGCGATTATTGGACTCCCTATATCTGTCTGGTTCCCCGCTCTGTTCCCTGCTTCTGCGTTAATGTTCATATGTCCTTGTTTACCCGTGTGCTGACGCTGTTCCTGTCTTGCTCCCTGTGTGTTCCAGATTAAATGTTTGACTCCCTGTACCTGCTTCTCATCTCCGACTTTGGTCGATGAAGCATCGGGGAGTGCTGACGTTCCGGTTGGTGGTGAAAACGACACTAATGGAACCGGGGGTGCCTAAGTCAGCTCGTCGGGCTGTCACTCCCTAGCTGGCTTGAGAGGTTTCTTGCCCCGGTTGGCCTCGACCGGATCATCGGGCTCCCACGTCTCAGCTGGATTGCCAGGCCTTCCTGCCTCAGCCGGCTCGCCAGGCTCTCACTCCTCTGCTGGTTCGTTGGGGTTTCACGCCCAGCTGGCTTGTCCAGCGCTTGTGCCTCGGCCAGCCAGTCAGACTCGCCCAGGTGGGACGCCGGGTGACGCCCCTAGAGGGGGGGTACTGTCACGCCTGCTCCCACTCTTCCCCCTGGCACTCGAGGGTGCCAGGCTCCCCAGCATTGCGCACTCCTGCCATCATCATTACGCACACCTGCCTTTCCCCCGTCACGCGCATCAGCGTGGACTCACCTGGACTCAACCACCTCTGTCATTATCTTCCCTATTTCTGTCTGGTTCCCTGCTTCTGCATTAATGTTCATATGTCCTTGTTTACCCGTGTGCTGATGCTGTTCCTGTCTTGTTCCCTGTGTGTTCAGGATTAAATGTTTGACTCCTTGTACCTGCATCTCATCTCCGCCATCGGTCCTTACATTTACTCTTGAGGTACTGACCTGTTGCACCCTCTACAACCAATGTGATTATTATTTTCCCCTGCTCGACATCTATGAATGTTTGAACATCTTGAAGAACAATCGGTCTTCAATTGGCCATGCACTCTTATAATCTCCACCTGGCACAGCCAGTAGAGGACTGGCCACCTCTCAGAGTCTGGTTCCTCTCCACCCAGCACAGCCAGAAGAAGACTGGCCAACCCTCAGTCTGGTTCCTCTCCACCCAGCACAGCCAGAAGAGAACTGGCCACCTCTCAGAGTCTGGTTCCTCTCCACCCAATACAGCCAGAAGAGAACTGGAGAACTGCCAGAAGAGAACTGCCCCCCCCCCCCCCCCCCCCCTCAGAGCCTGGTCCTCTCCAGGTTTCTTCCTAGGTTCCTGCCTTTCTAGGGAGTTTTTCCTAGCCACTGTGCTTCTACATCTGCATTGCTTGCTGTTTGGGGCTTTAGGCTGGCTTTCTGTATAAGCACTTTGTGACATCTGCTGATGTAAAAAGGGCTTCATAAATAAGTTTGATTGATTGATTGATTGATTGATCTTGTCCTCTCCTTTGTTTTAATGTATCACCTCATCTCCTTTGTCCTAATTTCTCATCTCTTGTCCTTTACCCTAATGTCTCCTTTCCGATCCTTTATTTTAATGTCTCATCTCTTTTGTCCTAATGTCTCATATCCTGTCCTTTGTCCTAATGTCTCATATCCTCTCCTTTGTCCTAATGTCTCATCTCCTGTCCTTTGTCCTAATGTCTCATCTCCTCTCCTTTGTCCTAATGTCTCATCTCCAGTCCTTTGTCCTAATGTCTCATCTCCTGTTCTTTGTCCTAATGTCTCATCTCCTGTCCTTTGTCCTAATGTCTCACCTCCTGTCCTTTGTCCTAACGTCTCATCTCCTCTCTTTTGTCCTAATGTCTCATCTCCTGTCCTTTCTCCTAATGTCTCACCTCCCGTCCTTTGTCCTAACGTCTCATCTCCTCTCATTTTTTCTAATGTCTCATCTCCTCTCCTTTGTCTTAATGTCTCACCTCCTCTCCTTTGTTCTGTCCCTCTTCTTCTGTTTAACTAATGTCTCATCTCCCTATCCTATATCTACTCCTCTTTAAGTCATCCCCATCGTCAGATGACTCAAGTCCTGGGGTTTTGGAGCCATCGAGGCGTCAGTTGCTGGAGCCTGTTAGTAAAACAAGGCTAGGTCTCCTCCCTTGACCTATTCATTAGGAACCATTATTACACTGGGCTCCAAAAACAACACCATGTTTCCCTGCTAACCTACTGTGTTTGTTCAGAAAGCTCCCTGCTCTAACACACACACACACACACACACACACACACACACACACACACACACACACACACACACACACACACACACACAGGTCACTGCCCTGGGGATAGCTATTTCTTGATAGTCAGTCCATTGACAAAATCCCCCCATGCTGGGTTAATGTCTATATTGACCATAAAATAGATCATATCAAATCCCCCTCTCTCCTCTCCTGCCTACAGTTTGATTATGATAGTGATAGTGATAGTGATATAGGCAGTGTTATCTGCAGATACATGGCCTGATGTGTTTGTTACATGGGTGCTGAAGGGGTTTATCTTGATAAGAACAGTGTAACTACACACTGCCTCTCTCTCTGAGAGACACCCAAAGTTCAGAGTGGCTATTAACGGT